>NC_056581.1:16478308-16670808 GCF_018340385.1 Cyprinus carpio | reverse complement strand
AGTTTGACAACCCATGTGCTCACGTGTTGGCGACATGGTGCAGAGTGAGGAAATCAGCACAGACAGCAAAGTTGAGACTGTTCTCATAGCAACAATAATGGGCCACCGTCATGAGCGGAAGGGATGGGACATCGGTTAATGACTGCTGCCTGTCAGCGCTTGATTGGGCGGACACAGACAAACAGAGGGCAAAACTCACAAGATGAAATGCAATTCAAGGGTGTCAAGGAGTGATGTGGTCTTTGCAAGTGATTTAAATTGAGCTGATTAAAGTATGACGGAGGAAGAAATGCTGTTCTAGTGGCTTAGTGTGACTGTTCCAGAGCTAGACGCTGAGATCTGAGCGTGTGGCCGCTTCTGATACCTGTAGCATTAGTGCGAGCTGATTACTGCTGTTAAAATAGGAGGGCAATGTTGCTGTTAACTGGATCACAGCAGAATTATCTTCAGGAGATTACAAGCAAAAAACAACAACAACAACAAATACACCACAAACATGATTAAGAATTTTTTAAATAAAGAATTAAAATTAAATTGTTTTTAAAATGACATTTACACCGAAATAGTACAACATACAGGTAAAATGATAGGCATAATGAATGTTATTATTACAGTGATATAGTAATATATAGTGATACTTTATACTCACTCATTCTTTCAGTCAATATAATATATACATTTTATTGATTCTATAAAATATAAATCATTTTTGTTTAGAGATTCACCAGCCAACCGGCCATCAATCTGAACCAGTCAGTTTTTGCTTCAAACACAAGATCAGCAAGCAGCCTTTTGTTTTATTTTGCCCGATTTCTGCTCCAAACTTGCACACAAAACGTATTGAAATCATTTCCCAAAATGTAATTTGTGTGGAAATACTACAAAGTCTGGATTATTTTATATATTTTTAAAATGTATCCTATACATATACAATAAAAAACAGCACTGTCCCCAACCACAACCAATTGCAAATTTCAGATCTCAAACAGCTACTTTATGAAATCCAATCAACTCAAAATGGATAAAGTCAAGACTTACCCTACTATTTTCATAAATCTATCATATTAGATTTGAAATTGGCTGTGCATTACTTCAATGTAACTCAAAAATCTGAATGCACAAACTGAAGAGCATTTAGATCAAAATAATACAACACACAGCTGAAATTATATGAGGCATGGAAATTACGGTCCCAATGGATAGATAAATACAAATATATTGTGATATTTTATTCTCACTCAGTCCCTCCTTCAGTGTCTGTCTATGGGATTTTTTTGCCCATTTTTCCAAGTTTAATCAGTTTAAGTGCTCACACACACCTCTCAACAACAAGCCACACGATTTGAGGTATAATTCATGTCCATACCACAATCAGACCTCTCAAGTATGAGCAACAGTAGTAGTGATACTAATAAGGTCCTCTCAGAAACATTTTTTTTTCTTCTCAGTATCTTCCCTGCAGTCTTCTTCCTCCTCTAATGTTATCTCTCGGACACTCATCTTTTGTCTTCCTCCCTTTCCTGCTGTCTACAGAGTTCAGACAGAAGGTCTCAAATACACCATCCAGAGAAGAATAAACTCAGCGGCTGTTGACATGGACACAGATGTATGGAAACACAGTCATGGATCACAATGTAAACATATTGATCAGATGGTGGTCGTATAAATAAGCATAAAGATGCACAAAGACAAGGAATCAACAAGCATATGGAAGGAAAAAGGGAAAACTAGCAGTTAAGCTCTAAATGCCAAACAAGCCAAATGTAAACATGTTGACTGCACATCAACCGAAATTGCAGATAAAACCGTATTGGTTGAACGGATCGTAGTTGATCCGTGATCCATGCGGACCAGGCCCCACGGTTGGGTACTCATGTGATCCACGGAAAATGGAACCATAATAGAGTGAAAGTTTATCAGTTTTCTGCCATATGTACATCAATTTGACAGTCACCACTGACAAGATACTACATATATTGTAGAAACTTAATTTTCTGTAAAGCTGCTTTGCAAAGATTTTTATCATGAAAAACGCTATACAAATAAACTTGAATTGAATTGAAATCATTTGTACTTGTTTACACTCTCAAGCTATTTTAAACCATTCCAGCGCAAGAAGAGACGAAAAAGAACTTGATTCGCACTGTTTACTATCCGAACAGACACACATATGAAGCGAACACACGCAGAGAACATAGCTGAGAAAGAAATCAGATGTGCGCCATTATGTTGAATCCGTGCATCAGGTCTTAAAGGGACAGCAGCCTATAAATACCTGCTACTGTCATTAATGCTAATCAAACAACAAAACACAGCTTTGACAAGGATTAATCTATATTTAATTTATACAGTGAACACTAGTATGCAGTGTTATTTTACATTTACATTTCTGTACCTGAATACTACTGTTAGACCTTATTTTATTTGCAACTTTGTTCTGTTGTATTTATCTGTGCTTGTAATTTGTGCACTTAATTTCCAGCAATATCATCGACTTGATGGCACAGATACTATTTAAACTGAACTGGATGATGACATCACTAAATTTAATGATGAACTGCCTTTTTGCATTATTGACACACTATTTTCCTATTTAATGCTGTTCAGTTGCTTTGACACAATCTGTATTGATAAAAGAGCTATATAAATAAAGGTGACTTGACTTGACTATTTGTTCTAATTTTTATTGACTGTTCACTTGTCTTAAATCATGTTTGATCTTTCTTAGTTTGGCTACTAGTTTTTGCTATGGTATCGAAGAAGTACTTAGCTTTATGTAATAAATGGAAAGCCAAGTTATATTGATTTTTTTTTCTTGCTGATCTGAAACAAAAAAATAAAAAATCCAATCCATGACTCAAAAACTGTAATATGATCCGAAACTGTGAGATTTGTAATCTACTGAACCACTATAAAATAATGTAATTCAAGGTTACCTCATCCTTACCTTCTGAGCAGGAATGATGAGGTGAGCAGGAGTGATAAAAATAGTTTACGTCACAGAGTTAATGGATTACCCTTAATCATGCTTTGAATGCACAATGCAATCTCTCTCCTTGATTGCAGGATTCTCACTCGAGTCCAAGTATAGGTGGGGTTGGCCTGCTGACGGACCACTCAATGTGTGCTTCCTCTTGGAGCACAGGAGATCTGGGAGGACTTTTATTGAATCACAAACTCATCAGTGCCTAAATCCAGTAGAAATCCAATGAAAGCCCCTCTAAATACAGCTGGGGAATAATTACATGTAGGTCTGCAAGGAACCTGTGTTGTTTTTTTTTCCTCCACACTGTTGATTCAAATGGCCAAATACAAAGCCTTTATCATTCTTATATTTATATTAGATTTATTTTTTTTAAATGTATTTTACACACACACACACACACACACACACACCCACACACATCAACAAAGATTGCCATTGCAATATATCAGCCAACAACAATTAAAGTCTCAAATAAATTTGGCATAAATGGACAAAATTTGCATCCTCCCCACAACTTCAGGTCTGAAACAGCTACTTTTCATAATCCAAATCAACACAATGGATAAAATCAAGTTTTGCCCTACTATTTTCATAAATCCATCCCATTAAAAAAATGAAAAAGGCTGTGAATGTCAATTCATAATGACTTCACTGTAGCTCAAAAACAGCTCTAATGTACTCTGAATGCAATGCACTGGATAAAAGCATCTGGCCAATGCATAAATGTAAATGTAAGGGAACATGAGTAAGAAGTAGCTGAGAGTGCTACAACCTCATTAGCAGTTGAAAGCATTATCAAATGAGCCTAAAGGCAAAATAAACATCAAGGAGATAAAAACGTTTGTGCATGACAGGTGTTTTAATTCTACAGAAATTTCTATGGAATTCTGAAAGAGTGAATTCCATGCATCTATAGTTATACAAAGGCCTGACATTCTCCTCAACACTTGTTTGCCAAAACTGATTCTATCATTTTCACCAGCCACCTGAAAACATGTAATCAATAGTTTTTTGATGTTTGAACTTTCTCAGAATAAAATTTTTGCTTGGTATATGAAGAAGTACTTAAAGGGATACTCCACCCCAGAATGAAAATTTTGTCATTAATCACTTACCCCCATGTCGTTCCAAACCCGTAAAAGCTCCGTTCATCTTCGGAACACAATTTAAGATATTTTGGATGAAAACCGGGAGGCCTGTAACTGTCCCATAGACTGCCAAGTAAATAACAGTGTCAAGGTCCATAAAAGGTATGAAAGTCATCATCAGAATACTCCATCTGCCATCAGATGTGCAATCTGGGTTATATGAAGCGACAGCAACATTTTGTAAGTGAAGGAAAAAAAAAGAAAAAAAAAAGACTTTATTCAACAAGTCCTTTGTCAACAGTCTCCTCTGTGTCTCTCCATATCACCGTATGCTGCGTATGCTCCTGTATCATCCACGCCAAAAGGATGCACTGTTTTCTTTCAAATCAAGGCTAAATACACGTAGAAACAGTGCATCCTTGTGGCGCGGATGACACAGAAGAGCATACTTCTGACACTGTTATTTACTTGGCAATCTATGGGATAGTCACAGGCCTCCCGATTTTCATACAAAATACCTTAAATTGTGTTCCAAAGATGAACGGAGCTTTTACGGGTTTGGAACGACATGGGGGTAAGTGATTAATGACAAAATTTTCATTCTGGGGTGGAGTATCCCTTTAAAGTGTATGGAAAGCAAAGTTACATTGATATAAAATTAGTGTCATTAACTTTTTTTGGATGTTCACACTGATGTTAAAATGACATTTTCTGATTTGTGACATTTCTTTTTATGTAATGCTAAAACACTGCTAGACACTTTCAAACGTTATAGTGATTCTTTCTTTTCCAAGAAAGAATGTGAAACAATTGGTTATATATTTTTCATTTTTAAATATTTTAAAATATAATTGAAATAGATTTAACACACTTTAAGCAATATCGTATCGCATATCGAATATCCCATTTTTAACAAGGTATCGCATATCGGATTTTCCTTCAATATCGCACAGCCCTAGTCAATATCAAAATGTGGGCCTCTGTGAGAGGAGGGGAGGAGCATGTGCATGCAAGCACTAACCACACTAACCACACAGCCCACGCACAGCCCAAAAACACAAGGAACTACATTTGTTTCTACTGTGGGCCATCGCAAAGGGAAACAACCACTATTTCCTGGGTGGTTTAGTATGCCAGACAAATGTGTCTGTATTTTACAATACCTTGCCAACAAGATGAGTGTCTTATTGATGTTTATAAGGCAGGTGAAGATGGAAGATGGAAAAACATACAGCCCATTAAACACACACGAGTGCACACAGACACACACCCAAGCACATACACACATTGCAGGCTCAGCAAACAAGTGTCCATTTATTTTAAGCAAAACCGTCATGACTCCTTTTCACACGCCCTTGTCTTCTCTTATTCTGTCACAAACACTTCCCTATGCATAGTTTCAATATAACAACAGAAAAGAAGCCCTACTTGTGCCGGTCCGAATAAAGAGTGGGCTTGAAACTCATGACCAGAGCTTTTGTTCAGGTTCCAGTCCAGTGACGGATCCTTCTAGTCTTGAGCATCATGACTATTTACACTATGACTCAGACCAATAAGGTGTTGCACATGCCCTGTTGAGCGATCGCCAAGTTTTGAAAATGAAGGAAACTGATTTTTTCTACCCTGAAAATGATGATTGTTGTCAAACAGGTTTTCACCCATATGCCAAACAAATAGCTGCAAGATTGCTTTTAGGAATAAGACCTAAAGGGACAGTTCGCTCAAATATGAAATTTTGGTCATCATTTATAATGTCATTCTAAACTGGTTTGGATTTTTTTTTTTCTGGAGAATGCAAAATATATTTTGAAGACATTTTTTGTCCATACACTAACCTGACTGAGCCTGGTTTCTCCCAAGGTTTTTTCTTCATTTCTGTCACCGATGGGAGTTTTGGTTCCTTGCCACTGTCACCTTCGGCTTGCTTATTTGGGGACGCTTGAATGATTGCACAGACACTATTGGAAGAGAGCTGAACTGGATGATGACATCACTGAATCATAAATGAACTAACTTCAGCTGGAAAAATGACTCTTTTTTTTTTATTGTCTTCTTGCATTACTGACAAACAATTTTCCTGTGTGACACTGTAAAGCTGCCTTGACACAATCAATATTGTATAAAGCGCTAAAAAATACAATGAAAATCACCCCACTGACATTCACTGTATCACCAAAATAAAAAACACTGATACATTTTTCAAATATCATCTTTTATGTTCTACAGAATCTGAAAGCGTTGCAGGTTTGGTATGACATGAGGGCGAGTAAATGACAATTTTCATTTTTGAGTGAACTATGCCTTTAACATGCAAATACAACTATTATCTTTTTTTATGCCAAGACAACTTTTATCATTTAACTAAAAAATAAATAAATAAATAAATACACTTCAGCTTCAAGAATAAAAACAGCAAAACAGTGAATGCACATAGTTAAGTGTCCATTTCTCTAACAATAAAAATGCAAAATGGTGGCCACTCAAACTCATTTCCAAGCAGTAAATCCACAAAAAACAAACATTGTTTTCTTCCCACTAAAAGTAATAACAATCAAGGAGGCGGATGTGGCTTTCATGAACACTGTCATTTTATGCTAAGTGCAAGATGATCCAACTTTCCTTTCTGGCTAATGTGACAGTCTTCTAAAACAGGTTATTTGCCATCTGTTATGTAACACAAACTCTTCATCCAAAGGCCCACATGTCGCAAACTACCTGCCGCTGTTGCTACTGCTTATTTAAATGATTCAACATCAATTTAAGGTTGATTTTCCCTGGTACAGTACAAGATACTGACTTGGCATTCTAATGTATTACTTCTTCATCTGGATGCCAAAACATCTACCGCTTGGTGGGAAACTCCCATGGTGGAGCAGCTTGGAGCAGATGATCGCTCTTTTGGAAGCCGTGGCTCATTCTTCAAACTGTCATCTCATAACGTCAAACGGGCAGGCTTGGCAAACTGCCGTGCGTACAAGGAAGGTCACAAGCTTAATTTGAAAAGCAGCAAACATCTCCGGCTGCATATTGACAAGTGTGTGATGGCTTTGTAAAACAGTCATTCAAACTCTCATTCAAATGATTTAACCTACCGGATCTGAATGGTAAAACTGGTAGTACGAAAAGAGCCATGTCACATGACTTAAATAAACAGCAATTATAAGGCAAAGACACATACACAGATATGGCCCGAGTCTGCCTGGGATAATAACTGTACGACAGTTATTATCCCGGGCCAGAGGATTTTCGCCTCCGCCAAATTTTCTGCCGCCTCTGGTTGTCGACAAAAATCAGGCAGGTAGTCACGTGCAAGCATTACTGAATTGCTTCCATTAGAGCTTTTAGTTCATATTTGGAAATAATACTGATATTTTTATACAAGTTTACTTGATATTTCTTTACACAGAATCATAATTTCTATTAATTTTCCACTGATTTACGTGATCTGATGAGCATTAACTTTTATTTGGTGTTTATTTATAAGTATTAATGATTTATGTTTGTTTTTGTTTGATTTACATGACCTGAAGTGTGCGCAACGCTCACAGTGATTTTAGCATCTGTCATCTCACTAAATGAGGACATAAATACACAAACAGCATCTCCAGAACTGCTCTGAGAGTCACTTCATGAGTATTTTACCATTTCATTTGAGTAAAACTAGCATCTCTAAACTTTGAGTAAAACAGCAACCCATCAAAATAAAAGTCCGGGCTTACCTCGAATACACTGCAGCAGAAATATATGACTTCGTTCAGCAGAATGTACATACTACTACTACTACTACTAAAATTATTAAACATTTATATTTATAAGGAATGATCACACAGGAATGAAAACATTTCTTCCATGTTTTAATTTTAATAGTAAATCCCCTTTGTTCGCCAAAAAATAAAGTTTAATGTTCAATAACATTTATGCATTTTTTTTTTTGCAGACGCTTTTTTCCAAAGCGACTTACAGTGCATTCAGGCTAGGGCTGAACGATTATGTTATATTTATCTAGATATGAACTTTCAAGATATTACTATCGAAAAAAGCAACGATATAGACGATATAGATTTTCTCTGCCATGCATACAACTCTGTTCAGTCACAACAAACCAGTTTTACGAGTGCCCTTGAATGCACCGCTAAAGCCAGCGCCGTGGGAACTATACGTGACGTCCTTGCTTGTCACGTGCTAATGCATTTTTTCTAGAATATTCACAAATGTGTGAGCTATGGCATGAAATATCTGATATTCCGATTGTCAAATACATGGAAAGATAATTGGTTTTTAAAACCTTTTATAACGATCGCGTTAGTTTTATGCGCGATGGGCGCTGCAATCATAGTTTGTGCCGCAGACGCAGTTCAATCGGATCTGAGGTTGGATTTACAACCTCTATGTTTACAACACGTAAATTCATCCACTTCTCCCCGAAAATTAAAAGTAAGTGGCTTTGAACTGGGAATGCTTTACACATGTTGATTGAATAAAACGTGTCGAATTATAATGGAAAGGATTATTATTACCTCTTCCATAGACATCCTGTCTGAAGCCAGACATGGTTAACAAGCTAGTGTTCCTGGCAAAGAATCTGTAGAAGTGCTTTTTTGCTGCCTGTAACTATCTGTTCTGTTAGTAGCAAATGCATTTTCTGCATACAGTTATGTGATCTTTTGAAGAATATAAATGTTGTTGCACTTCAATGCATTTCAATGTTCCACCAGCTGCTGCATTTGTTATTTATTGTTAAAGCAGAGCTGCAGTAAAAGGTTTGATTTGTAATTTTTTTTTTTTGGCAATTTATGTTAATGTTGATGACTTGCTATACTTTCCACATTTTTTGTATTATGATCTTTTTATTTTTCATGGTTTTCACCAAACACGTAGTCATATCTGTATCAATATCGAGCTGGCATGAAAATATGAAAATCGAGATATGAAATTTTGTCCATATCGTTCAGCCCTAATTCAGGCTATACATTTTTCTGCCATGTGTGTTCCCTGGGAATTGAACCCACGTCCTTTTGCGCTGCTAATGCAATGCTCTACCACAGAGCCACAGGAACACATAATTTAAAGACAAATTAAATTAATGTTTTATGCCTTCATTTGATAACCAGATACACAACACAGAATTTCTGAGAAAATCAGAGCTTCGCTGTTACAAGGATGCATTTCCTGCCTTGCTGTTTTGATTATTTTAAGCAATCTGGCAACCATGCAAACGTGCTCGCTCTTCATTGCGGAAGCACCGCCGACGATGATCTGAAAACACTAAGCTGGAGTTTAGCATCAAAATGAAAGTGTCACTCAACCAGTTTGTGTTTTGTCATGAGACCTTGACTGTATTGTTTGATCGCTGTATAAATGCATTTACTCAATCGCTGTTGTGTGAATAGAGAAACATAGGCTATGGCAGTTTGGAATTACTATTAGGAATTTCACCGTTATATTTTTCATTTGTTTTACCAGTTTTCATAATATAGACAGAGAGCGTGCATGAGTCTTTGGTATTAATTTATACCTATGTGCTTTAGCAACTAGCTCCCCATCTAAGAGGGTTTTTAGTGACAGTGGGAATATAGTTTCATGCCACAGAGCTTCTCTTAAACCAGAGGCAGTTGACAGACTTGTCTAAAAAATACTTATCCCAGTTTAATTATTTCCTCCAGTTGCATGGTTTAAATTGTGAATTGCATGCACTAAAAAAGTTGACAGAATGCACTTTCTGTACTTGTTTTGCAGTACTTCAGTAACATATATGTGTGTTCATTTAATAAAAAGCAGTACATGATCACTTGGTCTAGATATTTTTTTAACTGCTTAAATTTGCACTAAACATTTTGTATTTACTTTGTAACAATAGCTGTTCTATCTAAATTGTTTTTGTTGTTGTTGTTTTTTGTTTTGTTTTTTTTTTTTTAATGGGAGCACAAGAAAACCATGTTTTATTATTATTTAAAAGCAAATGCAAACATATCGGAATATATACTGAATATCGTAAAATAAATGTACAATAGAGATATAATTTTTTTATATATATCGCCCAGCCCTACTGCTCACTAAAGCTGCATTAACTTAATTAAAAACCATAGTAAAACAGTAATATTGTGAAATGTTATTACAATTTAAAATAACTATTTTCTTTGGAATATATTTTAAAATGTAATTTTTTCCATTGTTGTAAAGCTTAATTTTCAGCATCATTACTCCAGTGTTCAGTGTCACATGATCCTTCAGAAATCATTCTAATATGCTGATTTGCTGCTCAAGAAACATTTCATTATTATCAATGCTGAATACAATCGTGTTCCTTTATATTTTTGTGGAAACCATGCTAAATATTTTTTATAGATAGTTCAACATTTATTTGAAATAGAAATCTTTTTTAAAGGTCTCTCTCCTTTCACTCCACATCTAAAATGGATTGCTTTCACTAACCTTGTTGAAATGCATTGTTATTGTCTTCTCCACATATATGCAATGTTGCCATAGAATCTGGCAAGAAGAAAACAGGCAGGTTTGGAAACAGCAAATCGCCAGAGCCTCTCCCAATTGTCCACGCAGCAATGGGAAGAGACGAGCAGACTTCAAATTTAAAAATGGTCTCTGGTCTGTCCTCAAAAACCGGCCTGCCTCCACAATCCAGCCTATATTTTATGCACTTCTATGCCTGGACTGCATGTGAGCGGCACAATGCTACAGATATACAAGTTCAAACAAGACCTTAAATGCACACCAAGTAGATTATAATGGAAAAAGAAAAGTGTTTTTAAAGACTAACTATTGTGACTGTTTTGACTGAATAAGAATGTAAAAATGAAGCTGGTAAAAGACACTGCACACTTCAAAACTAATATTACCAGGTCATTTTATTCACTGACCCCAGTCACCCTGCATTTTCTAAAAGTGTCCCTCAAGCTATGTGATTTGAGTATCCCTGGTGTCGGCCAAAGAGAGACAGAGAGATGGCGAGTGGGGTGGAAATAATGACACTGACTGGCCAATTAATTCTCCAAATCCCAGAGCAATTAACAGAGGCTGGTGGATCAAAGAGCTGTCAATTAATGCAATGCTAGTGCACACATGCATGAAATCCCTTACTCACACACAAACACAAATGTCCACAGATGGTCTGACTCACTAACAAAGGACACGCATCGATATGTTGCACTCTCACTACAGACAAAGACCAAACATGCATCTAAATACACTGAAAATGAAACCTAAAACGTTAATGGGCATTGATCAATTCAGCCAATCAGAGATACCAGCCTCGGGCCAGGAAGAGGACGGGTGTAATTATCCAAACATATCAGTGAATAATCTGTTAGGGTTTTTTTTTCTTTGTTTGAATGGAAACCTTCTATTTCCTCCTTCTTTAATTCATCCTTTAATTTCATTTTCCCGGTCGCCAAGCAAACATGGGATATCTTTGGTGTTCCCATGACAACCACAGTTGCTAGGCAACACAAAACTCTCAAACATCCATTCCAGAACTCTAACAGATGGAATGAGAGAGAGAGAGAGAGAGAGAGAGCGAGAAAGAGAGAGAGAAAAATGGAGATGTGAATGAGGGAGGAGGGGTGAACAGACAGAACATAAATGAAGAGACCAGGAGGAGGGCAGATAGAGGAATAACATCATAACAACAGATCGGAGCGTTGGGGAGATCCATAGGAGCCGTGAACACCTCCCTCGGGCATCAAAGCCATGAGACTCATGCAGCAGAATAAACCACAGCTGACTGGCTCAAAGAGATGCCGGAGATACAAGGATGGTTTTATGATGTGTGCACTCAGGGACGACGTGCGCTGTAACCTTTGACAGCTCTGGCCTGTTATTGTGAAACCATTATTGACGATAAAGAGGGATGCGGGGTCTGCATGATAAGTGATGGTTTGGGCCAGGAAATGAAGAAACTGCTCATCTGGTTGTGCATCATAAACAAGTACACTGACTCACAGCAGAGTAATCGTGGCTATTGGTGGTATTTTCACCTGTTTTGGCCTGACGGGTCAAATAAAGAGATATGATCATGTCTGAACCGAGCGGCAACCTCCCGCTCTCTCTCGTGAAGCCAATAAGGAAGTGAGTTAAACTGCAATTCATCGACTGGCCGCTTGAGGCTGGTTGCAAAAGGGAGTCACTCCCATAGACTCCCCATGTTAAAATGCCCAACTTTACAGCAGAAAAAAAACATGTTTAAATGTTTTATTATAAAAAAAATAAAATAAGCACCACAAAAATTCTTATTATACACTATTTGCACTATATACACAAGTCTGCTGTAGCTATACAATAGATCTGAATGAGAAACAGACCGAACTTAGTCACTATTCATGCTAGTGCATTTAAAAAAAAAAAAAAAAAAAAAAAAAAATTATATCTATATTATATATATATATATATATATATATATATATATATATATATATATATTATATATATATATATATATATATATATATAAATATAAATATAATATATATATAAATAATTAAGTATATATTTATATATCAATAAAATAATAATAATAGTAATTTATAAAATATATAATTAACATTTTATTAATAATAATAATAATATATTGATAAAATATTCATTAAAATATTAATAAAATAATATTGGGTAGTGGGCAGATGCTTCATCTGCACAGGAATTGGACGCTCCTGCCTTCCATGAGTCTCCTGCTGCCTGCCTTGTAATTATCATTCAGATCTATACAATAGATCTGAATGAGAAACAGACCGAACTTAGTCACTATTCATGCTAGTGCATTAAAAAAAAAAAAAAAAAAAAAAAAAAAAAAACTACATATATATCTATATATATATATATATATATATATATATATATATATATAAATATAAATATAAATAAATTAAGTATATATTTATATATCAATAAAATAATAATAATAGTAATTTATAAAATATATAATTAACATTTTATTAATAATAATAATAATATATTGATAAAATATTCATTAAAATATTAATAAAATAATCTTGGGTAGTGGGCAGATGCTTCATCTGCACAGGAATTGGACGCTCCTGCCTTCCATGAGTCTCCTGCTGCCTTGCAGGTTGGCTTTGGTTAGCCAAAGTCTAAGGGAGTAAACCCTGAAAGCAATCCAGAGTGGAGCCCCTAAGGCAGTTGGATGATGTATTACATGCCCTTCTGGCAGCTCCTTGGCCTGGAGAAGGATGGGCTCCGCCAGGTGAATTTTGCCCAAGACACGCTGAACATGTTGAACAGTTTTCCAAGTACCATACTGGATCGGTCGTCACCTGGGTCAACAAGGGACAGACATCTTTATCATCCAAGGAGACTGGAATGCAAAAGTAGGCAAAGAGGCACTGAAAGTGTGGAAAGATCATTGTAGACCTTCTTGCAATGAAACTACTAAGGAAAGAGGAAGACTAATACTAGAGTTTGCCAGTTACAACAACCTGGTACTACCCAATACCCTAGGTCAGTGGTTCCCAATCCTGAGCCTGGAGTACCCCCAACAATGCACATTTTAGATGTCTCCCTATTCAAAACACCTGATTCAACTCATCAGCTAATTAGTGAAGACTCCAAGACCTCAAATGTGTGTGTCAGATAAAAGAGTGTGCAGTGTTGGGGTTCTCCAGGACCAGGAATGGGAACCACTGCCCTAGGCAAACACAGAGTTTCCTGACGCTGGACATGGCACGCACCTGATGAAGCCCATTACAACCAGATTGACTATATACTGGTCCAAAACCGTTTCCAATCTGGCATCAACAGAGCAAAAACAAGGACATTCCCAGGGGCTGATGTTGGGAGTGACCATGATCTGGTGATAATGAACTTCCGAGTGAGGTTGAAGAAAATCATTAAGCCAAAGAACAGCAGGATCAAGTTCAACCTTGAATGACTGACTAACCCAAACATCTGTGAGTCTTTTCGAACCACAACTGGAGGAAAATTTGCACCACTCTTAATGATTGATGAGGACGTTGAAGCTTTGACAACTACCTTCAACACAGTCATGAGAGAAACTGCCAAAGACATCTTTGGCCTCCATTGCTCAAAGAATAAACCTTCGGTTACAGAAGAAATTCTCGAAATGTGTGACACCTGTGACACCAGTGAAGCTGAGCTGGCCACCTAATTGAAAAACCAGGATGAAGCATCTTCTAAGTTTGGCATGGAGATAAGCACTGAAAAGACAAAGTTGATGGCAAACAGTGAAAAGCAGATCATCTCATTAGTGAAGAGAGGTCAAAAACAGAAGTTTTAGCAAAAACAGCGCAAACAACAGCAGCGCTGTCAAAGCTGAAACCTGTACAGAGACATAAAAATATCATTCTAAAAACAAAAATCAGACTTTTAGGTGCACTTGTCCTCTCAGTCTTCTTACATGCCTGAGTCCTGGACCCTCACAGCAGAGTTGCAACGAAAAATCCAGGCACTGAGATGCTATAGAACCATCCTTGGCATCTCTTACAACGACCACATCACAAATGAAACCGTGAAGAACATCATCAGGTGCGAATTAAGCCAGTATGAAGACCTCCTCAATGCAGTTAGAAAGAAAAAGCTGAAATGTCGTAAGAGCCAAAAACCTGTTCGCAACAATCCACACAAAGAAGTGGGCTGACAACATTACAGAATGAACCATAAAAAGATTTGCAGAGACACAGGCTCTAGCACATGACTGAGACAAGTGGAGGGACATGGTCACATTGTCAGATTTTAAACAGAGCAGCGTCTCGACGACCACATCAGGTCATGGGACTGATGATGATGAGGAATAAAATATTCAATATCTTAGGCTAATTTTCATTAAATGAAAAACAGCAGCTGGGAGATTCTGCAAAACATTTACCTTGGTGTCCTACCTAAGAAAGAAGGTCAAAGAGATTTTTTTGAGTAACGTGAGGAGAAGTAAATGATGAAAATGACAAACATCGTTCCCTTTTAAGTGAATCACCCCTTGAACATCCCCCATCTCTGGTGTCCATGATAGTGTTTGAACAGTAGCACAGCAGCACCAAAACATTTTATTTCTGCGCAGGGTTCAAGATCTTGTTCCAAAAATTCTGCTGGCAGCAATAAAATGAATGTAACCTGCCACAAAGTGAAGCATGCAAACAAGTAAAAGAGCAGGAGAAGATTAAAGAGAGTGCAAATGAGAGAGAATTGCACTGCAGTGCAGTATCTCTGTAACACAGACCAACATTGCCGACCAATAAATCATGTGTCAGGGAAAGGGGGGATGGAGAGATCATTATCAGCCCAAAACTTGCTGTCAAACTGTCACGTTTCTGCACAGATACATGCATACAAGCCTGCATGCAACGGTACACCAATGTCATTCTGCTCAATAGGGCTATTCATCTTTGCCCTGAGCTGCCCTGCGTTATTTATTACAGTCATTCGTGACTTCCAAGACAGGACGAAGACTTAAATAATTAAGTACAACAAGCTTATCGATCTGCAGAGCATGCAAGATCTCTGGTGCGTGTAGGCCATGAAAGAGTTTGGGCAAAATGGCTTTAGTTAAACCTGTGAGGGTAGAGAGAGAACAATGGTAGCTGTAAAATGCTACGCTTGTCTGGCACAATCAAAGGAGGAACATGAAGTTTTTCTCCCATTGCGCCAGACAGTAATTGGTCACATGGTTCAGAAGGACTGTTAACCATTTCAAAGCTTCTAATGCTGAAAAAATGCATTCAAATCAATCAAAACATTCAATGTTAAACTAAGTATTAAAATTTGACAAGTTCAATCATGTGGATTGCTAAAAAGCAACATCGCAAAAAAAACATCCGTGACTTGGATAAACAAGCCTTTTGCTCCATCTTTAGATATTTTTTAATGCTTCTCATGTTATTAACATGTACAGTAAGCATTATCTAGACCATTCCAGATGTTTTAGTAAATCAAGTTCTTCCGCCAATAAAGTCAGACATCAAACGCTCAGTTTTTCCATGTGAACGTCTTCATGGCTGTGACTGTCAAACCAAATTATATCAATGGAGGAGGGTGGCATTTTCCTCTGTCATTCTGGGCAGACAGACACCCCTGCTTTTCATCCTTGTGTTGCTCTCTACATCTACTCCTGCTAAGCAAGATTTATTTCTAATAATTTCTCATGCAATTTTAATGGTAAAAGCTACTTGTTGATCCCTATTACATCTCATATGACTAGGTGGATCACAGCAAGTGTAAGGTCTTCACAGTAGGAAGAATGAAGGAGTTTCTGCAATAAATAAATAAGGCCTACTAAACATATGAGAAACTATGCAATATTAGTGTTTTCAGGATAGGGATGTTCATTTTGGTTATTTTTCCTAACCGACGCTCATTAACCGATTATTAATCGTTAACCTACAAGATTATTTTAAATTAGACCTGAATTCAATTAGAAAGGATAAGTGTCTATGACTCGTTAAAAAGACTAACATTTGTTTTCCGGCAAGCAAACAACAGAACATAAAGATTCACATGATCATCATATCAAATCACGCACTTGCAGCACTTCAAAGAGCGGAGAAAAACATAATAAAGCTTTGACTTTCATCAAAGTTGTCCTAAAACCTTCTTTTAAGGATAACTTGGTTCTTAGGACAACTTTGATTAACTTTTTTGATCCACTTCAAATGTTGACTACTGTATATATACATATAACAAATAAATAGGCCTATAAGAGAAGTATGTATTTACTTAATAAATTAAGAAAATGAAACTCTGCAACAAGTAACCTAGTATGCATTCGGTTCATTTTTGTGCTGCGCGAAAGGAACCCAGACAGCAGAAAGCAGCAACTTTGACAATGCAGCCTGTTCATTATCATAATAAAACACAGTCAGTCAAATATATGGAAAGAAACACACAGCTCAGTTTAAAACATGTAAAATCTGTGCCGTTAAGCATTACCACCGTACCACCGCGATGTTATGCAAAATATTTTGTTTAGCATGGATATTGGAATGCGAGTGAAGTAGGGTACATAATAATTTGGAATTCAAATAAATTGCGAATACAGAAACATTTGCTTTTGTGTCAAAAGAAATCCAACATTGGTTTCAGTTTCATTTTAGCCTAAATTAATTTGTTTTGGCTTGTCGTTTATATTGCTATAGCTTCTTATATTTTTAATTCTTGTTCTCTTCTAAATACTGTTAATTGAAAGGATTTGTTGTGGAGTGAGGGGAACTAAAATAGCCTAGCTGTGTTTACAGTGTTTATTAAAATGTTTGTAAACATTTTGCGTTGGGATTAGGCCTATTTCTGAATAAAATAATAAAATGCGACTTGTTTATTTTCTCTCTAAAAAACATTTTTTATACACGTAGCATATTTTGACCATGCAGCAAACCTTTAAATATTTTTATAAATTACTGAAAATAAATAAATAAATGACTTTTTAAACCATTTAACTGATTGTATTAATCAGTCAAAACTCTTACAATCGATTAACGATTAACCGGTTAAAATGAGCATCCGTATTTCAGGACATTATGATTACATGCACGTCAAGAACAAAAATAGATCATTAGGTCGCAGCTATCACAACCTAAAAGAACTGGCCCAGAAAAGCCCAGCAGTTATGTATATCGTTACATTGTGCGACATTATTTGGTTCATCAAATAAACACAAAATGCCACAGCAACAAGGGTTAAAAGAAAAAGACAGAAGGGAAGCATCTGATTATGCAACCAGCCCCTGAGTCATTATCTCCTTCCACTGGTCAGATGCAAAACTGAGACATTTGTCATTCAAATTCAGCATGTGAACTAGCGGCACCGCAGCAGCGAACTTTGGTTTCCTGCTTCGCATCTCTCTTTAGAGAGGACCTGGAATATTTACAAGCTACTTCAGCTATTTGCATTAGTGAAAATTCTTCTTTAACTTAATTAATGTACTTGTTGTTTAGACCCATCAACATGTCACATGCATATCAGCTTGGTTTCCCCGTTAAGACTAAGAACAGGTTTCCCACTTAAATAGGCCACTTATTTACATGTACATAAATAACAGTTTGTGGTAGTGACTCATCATATTCTACAGTAACACTTTTGTAACAACACTGACAATCTAAAACATACAGCCTATGAGAACAAATGAGAATATATAAATATGACCACTAACTACTATATACCACATTTTCAAATAGATTCTTAACTATGAGAGGTGCATCTTGGGATGCTTTTCAAACAGTACAGGAGGAGTTCACATGCACATAAGACACTTGTCGACTGCTTTTCCTTCACTCTTATCCAACAGCATCCATACTTATATGGGATCAATATTACAGGGTCCTTAAACAGGTGATCTAGGTAGTTCAGTGCACAATGGCCTACAACTACTCCAAGGGTGCTTTCACACTAGCCGTTTTGGTGCGCACCTGGGTTCGATTGAAGTCAGAGTTTGGTATGTTTGGAAGATGTCAACGCTGTATTCCAAACTTGGGTGTGCACCCACAAACTGTATCCAAGTCTGCTTAAAAGGGGTGGTCTGGGGTACAGCTCAAGTAAACTCCTGTACGGTTTGCTGCTGATATAAACGCAATCATACTAAATCACGGAAGTGAACGACTATTAATGATGTATTATTTTATAAAAATGGGTGTTTTTGTTCATTTCACTCACTTTCCTGATGAGCATGACTGACCCGCTGCAAGCAGAGTGCTGTATAGCTCATTTCTGTTTGCCTTCAGCATTCTTTAGAGCATTTGGAAACAAAACCAATGGTTTAAAAACATAAATATAAAAGTGATGAAAGCAAAGCTATGCATTTTGCCGCCTTCTTCTGCACTGTGGTTACTAAGCAACGAGGTAAACAGCTGCTGGCTTGATGATGCAAACGAACCATGGTTTCGGAGCCAAATAAAACCACATGAACACAGTCCAGCGGGTGCAGGGGGAGCAATTTAACTCAGGTTCGGACCAGGCAATTGAACTAAGTGTGAAAGCACCCTAAGAACGTTCGAAGACAAACTATTAACAGAAGTCTGGTCCATTTCCATCTTCTAACACAGGGATACTTTAATAATTTAACACATTTGCATGTTCACTGTTTTTTTGATGTCTGTTAATTGTCAAATGACATGCAGATAAACAAATTTTTTTTTTAATTCTTTTTATTTTACATTTTTATGATTTAAAGGAATAGTACACCCAACAATGAAAATGTATTAACCCTCAGGCCATTTAAGATGGGTATGTTTCTTGATCTGAACAGATTTGGAGAAATGATGAATGTTCCTAACAAATTCAAAGCTTTTCACTTCACAAGATATTAACTGATGGACTGGAGTGGCGTGGATTACTTGTGGATTATTGTGATGTTTTTATCCGTTATTTGTTAAGATCAAAAAACAAACTCTTCTACACTGGACAGCCTGAGGTTGCGTACTTTTTCAGCAAATTTTCATTTTTGGGTGAAATATTCCTTTAATTAATTATTTGTTTTTCCATCAACTCTCAAAACCTAGGTGGGGAAACCCTGTTTTAACACATCTAACCATTTTGTTGGTCAAAACTGGTGATAAGAATCTCAGCCACCATAACAAGGCACTATCAGCATGTTATTGTATGCATGGAGGCAATGTGTGCCAAAAAAAAAAAGTAGAGAGAGAGAAACCACTGAAGCAGATCCTCACATGGGACTTCAGACACAGAAGTAAGTAAAAATTAAAGTTAATCAAAATCTGGGGCTGGCTGCCGTGCTCCCATGGTGCCTTAATAGCTCACACTTCACACGTTACAGAAAACGCCTTTTCTCCAAAAGCACCAAGTGGAAAAAAAGCATGCTTTCACTTAGGTACCTGAGGTTATTTGGGCATATGCATTCATCACACCACAACACAAGAGCATTTACACGACATGCTGTCTGACAAAGAGTTTAACTGTTCAGGTGACTAACATAGAAAAGCAGACATAACGGCCAGTGGTTACAAAAAACAAAGAGCTGTCTTTGACTCAGTAGATAAGAAAAAAGGAAGAACAAGATCCTTATTTATCTTTGTGATTAAAATGCCCTCCTTGAAGGGTCTGTGGTGTTTTTTTAGAAGCTCATTCAAAGAATTACTCTGTTTGTATCCTCAATGACCTTTTTAACAGATCTGAAAAAATGACAAACAACTTTGGACCTTTTGACAATGCAAAACTGGCTTAAGATGACATGAAAAATTTATAAAACTCACCAATCTTCTGGTTGAAGATTTTGTCAAAGGTCAGTTCATCCCTTTCCTCTAGGTACTTCTGCATGACACTCCGAATACTGTGAGAAAATGGGAAAAAAATATAAAGATGAATTTAGTTCAAAACATTATATGCAAAACAAAGGCCATCCAAACCCCACATAAGCTAAAACCCATCTTGTCCTGAAAGTGAGGCAACTGGATTTGAAGCTAACCTCCCGCGCTGCCCTTCCACCTTGTTCCCTGCCTTAGTTTAGGTCTCTCCACAACCACCTGCTCAGTTCTCCGCCCATCGCTTCCCAAAGGAAGGCACTGCCATGCTGCCCTGGGAGAGGGTGTTAATGAGCAGCAAGTTTGGGAGACTGAATCAATTAGCACCCCCTCCAAGGGCTCATTATCACCCAACCACAGCCCCGTAGAGTCAGAGTGCAGGTCAGGGGAGATAGGAGTGTTCCCAAACAGGCTTTCTGCAGTCCTGGACCAGACACAGACAGCCCTGTAGTGAGTGACCTGACACATTATGGTAAACAGACAGGGCTGATATTAGCATTGCTAATATAAATACTACTGTGCAATGATATATGAATACTCATGGTATGCCATTTTAACATAAAAAAGTTTTGGGTAAGTAAGAATTTTTTCTTACTAAATTTTTTCTTACTAGATATTTTTTTCATCTGCTAAATGATTTAATGTAAATGTAATTTTTTTAAATAAATTGATACTTTTATTCAGCAAGGATCCATTAAATTGATCAAAAGTGACAATATCACGACTGAGGTGCCCTTGAGCAAGGCACCGAACCCCCAACTGCTCCCTGGGCACCGCAGAATAAATGGCTGCCCACTGCTCCGGGTGTGTGTTCATGGTGTGTGTTTGTTTGTTTACTGCTGTGTGTGTGCACTTTGGATGGGTTAAATGCAGAGCATGAATTCTGAGTATGGGTCACCATACTTGGCTGTATGTCACTTCACTTCACTTCACAAAAACATTAAGAAGCACAACTGTTTTCAACATTGATAATAACAAGAAATGAGCAGCAAATCAGCATATAATGATTTCTGAAGGCTCATGTGACACTGAAGACTGGAGTAATGATGTTGAAAATTCAGCTTTGCATCACAGGAATAAATTACATTCTAAAATATATTCAAATAGAAAAGTTCTTTTGAATTGTAATAGTATTTCAAAATATCCCTGTTTTTCTGCATTTTTAATCAAATAAATGCAGCCTTAATATTAAATATTAATATTAAAAATCTTACTAAGCCAAAACTTTTGAACTGTAGTGTACAAAGGTAAATATTGCTGTTTATTACCATGTATGTGTTATATTTGTACATAACAAATAAAACTACTAGGCCTAATTATTGTCAAATTGTTTTATTAAACATAAAAAAAAATAAAAAAAAAATCCACCATCTTAAGTAATTTCAGAGGAAATACATAAATAGATATATATTGATTCAGTATAGGCTTAAAAACAATACTTTAGCACCCTTCCCTAGTAAATGACTTAACACATTACTGCAAAAAGCAAAAGCTGATATCTGGAGCGCTTATAAGCCATACACTTGAGTGGCTGAAACCTCAAGCCTGTAATGAGCCCTTTTAAGACATAAACAAACATTTATTAATGACTACATGTTTTACTCACGCTCCGCATTCATATTTTATCGCCTGGCCTACATTATTATGACACATTAACTGACCCTTTAGCATCTCAAAAGTGGTAACTAGTTCAAAACCACCGACTAATGGATTCAATTTAAAATGCAGGATTGCACCCGTGCAGGAGATATTGCATTCAGCCACAACATGTGTGACCCCTCGCTGCCTGTCTCTCTCAGGATTCAGACGCATTCATATCTTGCTTTGTCTGTCTGCAATCACATCAATTCCGTCCCATGGTCCAACGTCTAAGTGACTGAAGCAATCTCAAGTCTCTTCCACTCGTCTTGCTGTCAAACAATCCCGCCAGCGCCTCAAACACTTCCAGTCATGCTGTCAAAATCTCACCTCTCTGCCAGCAGGCTCACAACTGGCCCGAGGAGAATGTAGCAGAGCCGTGCTATCTCTCTCCGCCATTACTTTCTCTGCCGGCAAAGGACAAAATTCATCCTCAGGGTTTGACATTAACGCTTGTCCGGGACAAGTGAATGTTTTGGACGGGCAAGCGAAAGAGAAATTTACTTGCCCAATCGGACAAGTAACTTGAAAATGTCAATACCAAAAACAATAATAACTGCCTTTATTTGTGATATAGTCTTTGTTATAGGGGTGTGTGATATATATTGTTTGCGATAATATCATAATTGTTGTTTTAACGATGTGCAATTTGACATTATTGAGTATATTGCAAAAATCAAACAAAACACACCTACAGAGTGCACGCATACATTAGGCCTACGTAAAGAAGTCTAGTAGGTTAGACTAGTGCACGTGCTTTCTTTTACTGCATGATTCAGTATTAAAACGCATGAAGAATTATCAAAAAATTCAAGATCACACAATGATTGAGTGCCGTTTTTTTGCTCAAAAAATCAGCATGATTACAAATGTGATTTTATACAACATTTCAATAAACAAGAAGTTAATATTAAGAGACTTACGTTTTAGACACCATCTACTACATATATAAAAAATCTACTACATTTACTCTAAATACTATACTATATTTTGCATAACTTAAAACAAAAAATTATATTTATAACTCAATTGAAATGTATTTTCTCTCAAGTAAGTAACTTTATACTCAGACAAGTACATGACAAATTTACTTGTCCAAAGCACAACCACATGAGAATGCTTAATGTTAAGCCCTGATTCATTAACAAACGCCTTTGTTGTACCATCAGCTTATTCTTTTTTATGCACACTGGATCATTTCTGCTGTCAATATGGGATATTTAAACGGTTCTCTTACACCACAGAGGTTTAAAAATGCTTACTGAACAACAACAAACAAGCGCTTGAATTTGAGTTTGACGTTAAACGTCAGTGTTAGTCTGAAGGTGCAGCTGGGAGTGGCAAGAGGCTTATGTATCCAGTAATATTGCTAATGATGGGGACACTGATGTTACTGGCTAATGCTTTCACTCGATCTGTGATGATGCCGCCCTATGTACTGTGTACTACAGTGATCCCTCAGAACAAACAGAACAACTAAAGCAGACTAATCACGATGATGAGTGGATGTATGGCTTACCACTTTGCCGAATGGAAAAGCCAACCCCTGTTATCATTTCAGATTCATACCGTGCATTACCACATCATCCAGGGAAGCTAAATAGCCCACCGGCACATGCATCATCTCAGCCCAGGGAGAGACGTTATATTAGCCTTGGCGTAGGAAGGAAGATGATTAACCGTAAATTAATCTTTCCTTGAGTTTACTCTGCCTTTGCCCTTATGCTGGCCGACGAACAGAAGACTTTTTAAAATGGCTGGTTGAATGCTTTTGCAGGATTATATGTTATGTTTACATAGGTGACAATCACTAAGGACAAGCTCTATAAATAATTGTTAGGTCAGCAATAAAACTGAGCACTTAAGATATTCTTGGTTCAAGGTTTTACAACCATCACGTCAAAAAAAAAAAAAAAACAACCTTTAAAAGCTCAAAGTGGCATTATTTCAAATTCTATTACAATGCTAAAAACAGTCATGAACACTGAGGTTAATTTATGTAAATTTATATTTAACAAGCAACAAGTTAAACAAAATTATTCAATCTATGCCAGTGTTCCCCACAAAGGTTTGTAAGCCTTTGGAGGGTGGTACATATTAATGTTTGGTGCATCAATCTGGAAGCAAAACTAGGTGCGCCAACATTTTTTCAATGACCATACTGAACAGAATAAAGTCTTTGCATTGACTTCTAGCTGGACTTTAAAGTGGACTCAAACCAAAATCATTTTAGTTGTGACTTAGTCCAAATCACATTCAAATTGGTGTTTTTAGGAAGCCAAACAAATTTGAATATAACAATCATTTTACATTACTATACCTAAGACAGAAATATTACTATTGCAAATGTGCAGCCAAAGAATGTTAATATATTAGTAATTTTACAATATTATTATACCAAAGACAGAAATACATTACTATTGTGAAGTTGTGGTCCCATTTACAGTTGTAATGCAAATTTTCACAGGTGAAATCCAGTCATTCCAATAGGATTCCACACAATCAGTATTTTTGAAGGAAAGCGAAAGATTTCCCAATAGAGTTAAATTGTTCACAAAAATTTGCCGTGATGACCAACAGAAAACTGTCTGATTTGAAAGTTACTTCTGCGTGAATTGTGTTTCGCACATTTCTAGACTTTTGACAATTTACAATAGACCTTTTGCCAAAATGTTGCTAATGTGCACTGTAGATAAATATTTTACAGTAGTAAAATTACAATCCTGTCTTAATTTCTTCACTTCCAAGAGTTAAACCTTTGCCACAGTCTAGGTAATTAATGGGAAACACTGTATACCATAACATGCTGAGGAAAAGTCTAAACATGTCCTTAATACCCCATATTTCCAAGAAAGGGATATATTGCTACCTGTGCACTTTTAACTAGTCTTAACTGTTTACATGACAACAAAATTTGCAGCTACACTAAGAGATCACGAATCACTCTTAAGTGTTATATAAACTTTAAAAACATTCCAACTACTGCAATTCCACCAATGCACAGGCTATACTGAGACACATGGTTGTGTAAACTGTACAATAAAAGCTTTGTGTTGAACTACAGGCTTTACATTGTAAACTGACAGCCGTATCACCATAGTGATCCAATGAGATGAGCAAACTCTGAAATATGAAATACCATTTCCTATTTCTTGGGCCTCGGTTTGTTACCAAAAGCAGGTCTAAATAACATTTACAGTGTTCAGTCTCCCGACGTAGTAACGGCCAAACAACTACATAAACTGTGACAGCATTGTCAGTTTATCACTTTTACAGTTTTCTGAGAGTGGCCATAAAAAAAACAAACAAACAAAAAAAAAAAAAATTTTATGTAGAACACACACAAGGGACTCCTCACATGATATCCAAGAGGACAGGTACAATAAACTCCAAAGACCATAATTAACAATATTTTAAGCCTATCTAATTGTGTTTAATATAGGTTTACTACTTCTAGACACCATCCGATTCTTGTATTCACTTTCTAAGGGGCAAGTATTGTTCAATGTCTAGCTAATATGAAGTGGTTTATGTGCATGAACTGATTCAATCCGACATAAATGGAAGACGAATACATTTTTATGTCATGACTATTTTAATGAATGAACAACCGGTTGATTTCTTTGATTAATTGGACAAAAAAAATAAAAAATCCCAAAATATTAAATCGTTATTTACAAAGTTGTTATTCCACATTCTGCCCAATGTTGTCCTCCAAACAATGTGCATTCTGAAGGCAATGAAAACAAAAAGTGAATATATGTGGTCTGTGTAGAAAAAAAGGGGGTTAAAATGTAAACATATTTCTTACCATTTGAAAGAAGTTAAAAACACTAAATTAAAAAGTGATAATCAAGACAAACAAAACCAGAAACTAAAAGTTAACTGGTACGAGGTAGAAGAAACACATTCACCATCTGAACAGATGACATTTTTACTCCAGTACAATAGATACAGTCGTTGTTGCTTTGACGTTTCCAAGGTCTAACGATTCAGAACAGTCACACGAAACCCCAACAAAGCGGATTTGTATGCCTTATTGAGTATGCAAGCACAAATGTGAAGGCAATGTCAGAATTTCGACCCGTTTACAGTGAATATCACCCTCAGCCCGGTGCAAATCTACAGGTGATAAGAGCCATTGATTCACACGGGGGAATTTTCCCAGCAGGCCCCAGTAACTGCTGAACAACACCAAAAACACTAAACACAGAACAAAATGTGTATTTAGCCAAAGCTTTCAAAAAGTACTGTAGTGTTACTACGATAGCACTAGTCGGTACTTTGATACTGTCCGGGCCCAATTACCATATTCATACCATCGTATTTACATGCTACTATGAGGTAACCAAATAGCATTACTGAGCTAACAGTTATATCTCCAAAAATAAACGTAAGTAGCTTGTCTAAAAATACTCTGGTGGTTTTTGTAAGCGAAAGAAAGCAGTAAACAACAAACCCTGTGTGTAGTACATGACAGGCCACTGCTGACGATGGTGACAGGGAATTTCTAACGAACACTTAAAATCGCTTATTTAACACCAAATTACACGAATGTTCAGTCAAGGTGCAGTGGAAATGAATAACTCAAAATTTTGACATATCTACCAGCCGCTTCAAGACAATACTGAACGTAATGTGTGTGAATTAACTGTCTGACAGACTCGTTTGGCTTAACGTGACGTTACCTGGGTTCGGGAAGGATGATTTTCTTGCTCGCGCGGGCCGCTGGAGTCGATTTGCTCTTCTCCATCGCCATCAGGTAGCTGACATCGGCGAGAACCGCTTCGAGGTCCGCCATCTTCAAGCCCTCTGGGTCGAACCGAGTCGCTAACGGTACCAGAACCAGCCGTGAGGAGGAGGAGGGGGACGTGTGAGGGGACGGTGATGTTGCGCGCGGGCGGGTGGACTCAGCACGAGACGAGCGCGGGAGCTGTCGTGGTGATGATGATGATGGTGATGCGCGATAGAGGCGCGAACATCTATTCCAGCCGGGGTTTTTTTTTTTGGTTTGTTGTGTTTAATAATTATCGTGTTTCCCTCCTCAGAAATCAACCATAGTGGCTGAAAAACACACGATAAAAGCTGAGGAAGAAAAAAAAAAACAGCAACACTCTGAATGGAAAATCTATAGGTTGCTTTATCTGTGAAGCAACATCACCCTCGGGTCCACTGGAGTTGCAGAAATGGCTTCTTGTTTCAAAGAGGAAGAATATATGTGCATGGCATCACCTCAAAATCCGGAAATTTCCAAAATAATAATACTAGTTGGTGATAACGATAATATCGATTAATCGAGCCCCCCATCCAGCTCCGACTCCCTTTGAGTGAGTTTAACGCGAACCAACCTGCCTCGTGTAATGACTGTCAAACAATGACGTGCAAGTTCATTTGAGCCACCGTCCGTGCAGAAGTATGGAAATAACGGGATGGTTCACTACAAATACATTCAAGCTGGCCACTCTGTGTCACAAATGGATGACACTCAAATCAAAACGACGATGCAATCCCGTTAAAAGCAACAAGATATAGAACCTAAGTCGTAAACGAGCGGACAAGACGATCTCCTTAAGGCATTAAAATAAAGCAAGCCATCTCGCTGGAAAACAGACAAATCACCAATGCATGAAAATGGACGACTAGTATGCGCCGATATTTCCGTTTAATCACATTAACCCGTTGACAGCACGCAAACATCAGACCACATTTAATAAGGGGAACATGAATCCTCCTCTTCTTAAAAGGCGGAAAGATGGTGGAAACCTAAAGAGACTAATGGTTGGAGAAACATAAATAATGGCTATCGATGCGACACGGGCAGCTGGATTGTTTCCTGAACATCCAAAAATTGCATTCAGGATCTAAACAGCATATGCATGTGTAAATACCCTGGTAATATCACAAACAAATCCCCATTTTTGTGGTTCGATGGTTGAGATCTGCCTGTCACTCACTCCTCTTGTTGATCCAAGCTGGTTGTCTTGATCTTATAAACCAATTAAAGGGACAAAATTAAACTAGATGCGTTTTGATGTGCAGCGCAGCGCAATGCAGTTTTCCTCTTAAACTGGATTTGCTTGCTCGTCAATTTATTTATATAATGAGAGGTGTGCTCTAAGCAACAAACGGCTGAGATATTGCACTACTGTAACCTACAGAAGAGAGGGGGGCGCTAGAAAAGGAAATAAGCTAATGTGAACGAAAGCAATCCGAGTTTCCTTTTTCTAAAAAGAAATGTCGCGATGGTGGCACAAAATGTGGTCAGATGAAACTGCAAGGCAGGAACATACACAAAAAAACACAGCTACTGTGAGTTTGTTGTAAATAAAACAAAAAATAAAGAGTTCACCCTGAAATCTCTTCGCTAATGTTAGAGCTTGCGGAACTTCATATGCATGGGCTGTGCGTTTCAATCTCAAGATTACATGAACGAAACTCTTGAGTTTCGAGAGAGAAACAAAACGACGGGGCTTTCAAACCCACTACGCTTCGTTCAGGGGTTTCAAATGTACTTTTCTCCAAAAGACACCTGATTTTGATTTTTCGATGTTACTACCGAGAGAAACCACTCTTTTCTTTTCCATCCGTGTTTGGGTCGCAGATCCAAGTCTTCATCTCTTCCGACATCGCTCAACAAAAACACTATATCCGTCCACATAAAACACTCCAGTCCGTTTCCGCTCAGGTCCTCCGGGGAAGACTTCTTCTTAAGGTTTCCCCACGGTTAATCCAAATGGGAATACACGACTATTTTCTTGTTTTAGTGCTTGTGTGTGAGCTGAGCCCCACGGCGCGTCGTGAAGTGAAATTCAGGCTCTTCTGAGAACTGCACTTCCTCCCAGCGGCCGAGTCGACGCAAAACCCGGCGCTGGACTCACAAAACAAGGAACTGGAGCCCTCTATAAGCTAAGCTCCAGTAAAGCAAATCTTTGAGGTGTGTGCAGTCTTGATTTTATTTACATTTTATTTAATTATACTTTTATGCGAAACGAGTTGTTTTAGTATCATTTTATTATACTTCTTTATTTTCTTTTAACTTTTCATTGATTTTCATTTCATTTAACTGATTTACGCAAAGTACGCGAAACTATGACGCGAAGGCTTGCGTTGTGCATATTAAATAGATCCTGCTGACGTTGCTTAGTAACCTTCCTGAAGCGCCCAGTCACGTTACTTCACTAATATTCATTAGTCAAACCTTCTCCGTAGGTTCGCCGTCTGAATAGCGCCCACTCACTTTTCAGCAAATCATCTAGGCGTCACGTTACGTAATTAATATTCATAACCCATGGATACATCATAGTGGGAAAGTCTAGCTGCTGCGCCATCTAAGTAAAAATCATTGTGTAAGCGCATACCACATCTTTTATCAACAATACATCTGCAAAAAGCAGTTTTTTTGTTTGGGCTTCTCCTTTCAGTTTCTGGTCATGTGATTTAATCTGACAAACAATGATATTCTAAACATACCTCTAGGAACAAGTTAAGTCATGTTATGGACCGTGTTTATTCTCCAAAGAGAGTTTGAAATTTTGTCTCTCTTTAAGCCTAATGCATGTTTTTCTTATTTGTGATCTTTTGGATTGTAGGTTTGTTGCCCCCTCTGGCGGAAAACGGTGAAAGTGCATTTTATTTCCTAGGGATAGTTCACCCAAAAATGAATTTTCTGTCATCATTTACTTGTTCCTAACCTGCATGAGTTTCTTTCTTCTACTGAACAGAAAAAAGAAGATATTTTGAGGAATGTTGGTAACCAAATAGTTGATGGAAAAACTATGGAAGCCAATGGCTACCATCAGCTGTTTGGTTACCAACCTTCTTTAAAATATCTCCTTTGGCGTTCAGTGGAAAAAAAGACATTCCCCCAGGTTTGCAACGGCATGAGGGTAAACAAATAATGATAGAATTGTTATTTTTGGGTGAACTATCCTTCTAAAAAGTAAAAAAAAAATAAAAAAATAAGTTAAATCAATTTGTAATAAAAGGCACACCATTCTTTTTAATTTGTTTGAAAGTGTCCAAAAATTCCTCACTGTTACTTCGAGGTTTCAGTAAATGCGCTTTTTTGGACACAGATTTATAACAGGAGGTCAGTGAGGTTTAAGAAAGACAGTTTATTTAGCATCGGGCAGAAAGGGGCATGAGAGTTTTTGCAAGGAGAGGGTGGAGGAGAAATCCGTTACTGCTGGATACGGCGGATGGACTGGATCTGAGGGGTCTGGCAATGGGAGCCAAACTCCTTGAAGTTTTTGTACTCCCCACAGTGGCGGTCACACTCCATGATGTACTGGTATCCACGGTAACCAGGGAACTGGTAGCACACAAACCTGTCGTGTGCGGATCGAAGAACAGACAGTGGCGATCAAAAAAAAATGAAAGGACAAATGATACAGAAGTGACAGAAGAACCCAAACAGATACTCACGCTCCGGACTGAACACGCATAGAGCCCACTTCATTGTTGCACCATCCCATAGCCTGAAGAGAGGGATAGTCGTCACTGAGCTCTCCCTTGCGGCCCAGGTAGTTCTCCCTCTCATAGATGGTCATTCTGCACTCCCTGTGGTTCTGGGAGAATTATATCAAACATAATGTCAACCAATGAGCATCTTTCCAATGCAAACCAAAAATGATAGTTATAATATGAATTAATTGCAATCAACAACAAATTATTGTGAATGTTGTTAAAGAAAAGGCAAGGTGGGTGAGTGATGATATGGTTTTAAAGCTTTGAGAGCTTACAGAACAGGAAATTGGTCTAAAGGAGGTAAAGGAGGTCATTCTCTCGATGTTTTATTCATTGATTGGTATAGAGGTGTGGGTATTAGGGTAGTTGCAGCGCTAAATGGTGACCCTGGTAATTTGAGTGCTCGTAGCCCACCCACCTGAAGACAAACATGGGTTAAACACTGTAGCCTCTGCTGAAATTATTAACTACAATTAAAACTATTAAAACTATTTTTAGTTACTCAAAATAAAGCTGAAACTAAATTTAAATATTAGATTAAAATCCTTGGCCTTGGCAACTAACTAAAATAAAACAAGTTACAAAAATAACAAAAACTATACTAAAAAATAAATGAAAGCTAAAAAAAACACTAACAAAAATTACAAAATCATATTACAAAATTAAGGTAAAATGAAAATAGAGAAATAAAAGCGAATACAAATATATATATATATTATATTATATATATTTCACTCAGAAATAGTTACATTTCACAAGTAATTACAAGTTACACATCAAATTAAATATGACATTTTTGAAATGGAAAGACTAATATAGTAGTTCTTGTAAAAAATACTCCAATAATCTTATCAAAAATGTTTTTACAATAAATTTTTTTAAAAGTGTTGTTAACTAAAATTAAAACTATTAAAATGTTTTTTGTTAACTGAAATAAAGCTGAAATAAAGTACAATATAAATATTTGATTAAAAGAACTTAGAAAATTAGAAATGCCTTGGCAACTAATTGAAATATAAGTTTAAGTGCTAAAATAACTAAAACTAAAATGAAAAAAAAATAAAAAAAAATAAATCTAAAATGAAATATTAAAAAAAACAAAAATGAGAAAAGCACACTATAAAATTACTAAAACAAGATAAAATTAAAATATAAATATAAAAGCAAATACATGATATTAAAAAATACTTTAATAGAATATATAATACTCAAAAAAATGGTGTAAATTTCCCAAATAATTACAAAGAAATGGCATGTCACACAATGAATAAAAACATGACGTTTTCAAGTAGAAAAACTAAAATAATATTTTCTTCTAAAGCATATCCCAATAATCTTTGTTTTATTTACATCTTCGAAAAATCTGTTTTTACAGTGTACTAAATCAACATCATGGCATCAGTTCGTGGATAAGCGCATGAATGTTTCATTTCAGACCGTCCTCATACATCAAAACATGTTCTTAAGTGACCTGTCTGTTCCAGTTAAGGTTACATAAATAAAATGCCACATGGAATAAGGACACAAAACCGCTGCTGACCAAGAAACACGATTACTATTGCTCAGATTTAGGGTTAGTGATTTTAACAAACCATTAGCCCCAACTTCTGCCACTTAATGAGCACTGTTTGTGATAGGACATGAATGATACCTCAAACTGAGCTTACAGACTCAAGCCACACTAACATCTAATATCTAAGCCTAAACTCTCATGATTTATAGCTTTATAGAGCATGTTTTCTGTGAGAGTGAAGGGTCAGGTCATGTTTTTTTCTGACATGGAGTCACAGCTAGTGGAAATAATTGGCACAAACTTCAGGAATTGCATAAACTATCAGACAAAGGGTTCTGAGAAAACACTCACGCTCCGCTCTCCACTCTCAATGAGCGCACAGTCTCGAAACCGAACTCCATCACGTTGCAGCACTCGGAGGTGAACTCATGGTGACGACCCTGGAAACACTCCTCGTCGTACTAGATGGTTTGTATGGAAGAGGTTGGTTGGGTTTCTTTGATTTTTAGGACACAATTAAAGACTTACATGTTGGTGAAAAAGGCCAAATGGGATGTGAAGCACTATAAAAGCAGCAGTTACGCAACACCAGCGGTAACATACTAGGAATTGCATCAAATTATAGCAAAACCTTCAACATAACAACATTCCTGGAGCACTTGCAATCATTATACAATATTTTCAAACTTATGTAAGATTCTCTGGAAAACAACAACTTGTTTTGGACATCGTGTTGAGTGTCAAGCATACACTGAAAAAAAATCGGTGTGTGTTGTAAACTGCAAGTAAATTTCCAAAACAATTGCAAAGAACACACTGAAATTTAGAGTAGAAAAACTGAAATAGCTTTTTCTTGTAAAATGTACTTCAATATCTTTGTTTGACTTACAACTTGATTTACAAATTTTGGACAATTTTTTACTTGATTTTACAATTACTATTACAATTTTAAATTGAAATAGTATTTTCTTGTAAAATGCACTTCTAGTAAAATAATCTTTGTTTGATATATTTGAATAAACATTTTTGACAAAATACTAAAACTTAAGATACAATTAAAATGAAACACAAAAAAATACAAAAATAAAAGCAAATGCAAAATATTAATAAATACTTTCTATTATTATATAATACATTAAAATGGTGTAGTGTTTACTTTGATTAATTTTCACTCAGAAATTGATAGTACATTTCACAAAAAAATTACTAATAATTAGTAGAAACACTAAAATAGCATTTAAAAAAAAAAAATTACTCTAATAAACTTTTTCTTTCATTTAAAACTTCAGAAAAATTATTTTTACAACATACCTTCCAATGGCCAGAGAACTTGGTGCAATGGTGAGTCATCTTGTTGGCTTGAAAACAAAGAGCAAGTTGGTACAAACAGTTACAAAAAGTTACAGATTAAGCATATAATTAGTCTATGAAACTTCACAAAAGATAATAGTGATAAAAAAAACAACACCCCTCTGAATTCGACTAAATGAGACTTTACATCAGCACGGTTTGACTATGTGCTCTGATTTGGTGTCGTTCTCAAGTTATTGGACCAAACAGGAAGGCCTCTCTGAAAGAAGCCGAGGCCTGTGGCGGTTTAAACATATGAGGGAGATGGGGGGACAGACAACGGGCCCGTAGCGGAGAAGAACTCACCTCGCTTCGATGCCCTTGGGACGTCCTGATGTGAGAGTGAAACCTGGGCATGTGCATGTACCCTTTTAAAGCCTCCCCTGGCAAAGGGCCCAGTAAAAGCCCCGGCTCAGCAGCAAGGGAGGGGCCTGCCATTGTCCAACTGACAAAGGAGGGGTTAAATCTATACAGCTGGAGAAGTGCAAACACCACACTATCCCTGCCTGGATCCAGGTCTGGGCGCTCGGACCTGGACACACACGAGTCACATAAACATACGTGTTAAGGACTGACACGGATCTGAGACGGTGCATGTGCAGGGAAAGATGCTGCTGGTCTTGGACACATTCCATATATGATGCTTTTGTTTTGGTTCGGTGAATGCATTGAAAATAATGATTGACAGACGGGGAGGTCTACAGTAATGCTATGAAGATGTCATACACTTACAGAAAATACCATAATAAAAGATACTCAATTATTCAAAAGTATTATAATTTTTAAATATTTAGCTTTTGCCCAATAATATAGCCTACTGTTTTAAAATAACCCTTGTTTGTGGCCCAGGATAAGTTAAATCAAAATTATAGATAACCTGTAAATATGTTGAGGAAAATAATTGATCTTGGTCTCTATTTTTTAATAGTTCGGAGATATAAAAAGTGAAAAAAGCCATTTACATGCATTAAACAAAAAATTAAACATTGATTAATAATCTTCACCTATATATTATATAGTTCAGGGTTTTTATTTATTTCTTCTCATGAACCTCTATGACCTAAATTAATTGCTTATCAATATAATACAATATAATACATATCACCTGGGATTTTAAATAATGTTACCCTCTCAAAATGTTTTCTATTTGAATATATTTTAAAATGAAATTTACTCCTGTGATGTAAAGCTGAATTTTCAGCTTCATTACTCCAGTCTTCAGAGTCACATGATCCTTCAGAAATCATTCTAATACAGTATGCTGATTTGCTGCTCAAGAAACATTTCTTATTATTGTAATAATATTGAAAACTGCTGTGCTGCTTAATTTGTTTTTGGAAACAGCATTTATTTTAGAATAGAAATCTTTTGCAATACTGTAAATGTCTTTACTGCCACTTTTGATCAATTTAATGTGTTCCTGCTAAATAGAAGCATTCCTTTCTTTAAAATAAAGATCTTACTGAGCCCAAACATTTGAATGCTATTATATGATTGCTATATTTTACATTTAAATGGACATGCATGCATACATTTATTTATTTACTTATTTACTTACATAGTTTATTTAACTATCATAGTCTCATAAACCCTCTCCAGTTCCATCTCCAACCCCAAGGGACAACCCCTGACAGATTTTTTTTTAACTACTCAAGATTATTTTTTGCTTTAATCAATAAATACAGAATTCTGGCCTTTATAAACACTGCAGGAATGCAATCTAAAATGAAAAATAATAATCGTAATAATAATTGACTGTGATAAAACAACTGAAATAATAATCTAAATAAATAATAATAAAAATTCATAGCACATTTCAAACATAAAAAGCAAGCAAATAAAGTTCACGTTAGAGTATTAAAAAAAACATTTATTATATACAGATAGATTAAAACTGTAAAAGGCTTCTATAAAGCTAAAGCATGTTTGCAGGCTGTTCTTTTATTTATCACTCTGCTTTCAAAGGTTATTGCTAATCATTGAGTGAGTCAGTAGGAGAGGCTCTCAAAAGATACATTGCAGTTGTTACAGGGCTATTGCAGCATTCATTTTAGAAGATTGTGGCCACATATCTCATACCACATGTTCAAAGAGTGCCTGTTAGACTCCATGTGGGATCCTTCTGTTGCATAACATGCTCATTCTGCGTCTGCTATCACACATACTTCTAAGACACAAGCACAACCTAAAAGATACCATTGAAAATTTTATATTAAGCCTAAAACATCATGAGAATCTGAATGACTAGGATCAAACCGTTATAAGATGTCAGATATGGATTTTCTTACAGTCAACATTATGTAGCAATAATAATAATGATGCATTATACATTAAAAATATAGATTAAAATATAAATATTACAAGCTCTCTAGTATTTAGTAATAATAATAATATTAATAATAATGAATTAAACATAAAAATATTACAATTATATATATTAAAAATATATATTTTAAATATTCAAATAGATTAAAATTTTTAAAAAATATAAATTAATTTGATTATTGTAAAGCATTTGAAATTGGAATCTAACTCAGAGTGCAAACATCACATCAGTGTATATTTCTTGTGAAACTCAGGAAAAGTCAGAAAGCATGTTAGAGAGCAGAGTAGAGTGGATTAGGATCATGTGACCTGTGACCTGCATGCGTACCTCTCGTCCATATGTAGCCTATAGCATGGAGCGCTGGCTAAGAGGGGAAAGTGCCATTGTCAGGGCTTTCCATTGACAGTAAAATGCTTACGGGCCCTGCGGGGAGAGCCTTCTGGGCTATGCGATGACCCTGCACTTTGGCACAGGCAAAGTCTGATGACGGTGTGTTTTCTATTGTACCCCGAGTGCCTCTGTACTCCCCTTGCCAGGGTATAAAAGTTACAGCACTGGTCAAAGAGAACCAGCACGAGCCAGCCAACCTAACACAGCTGTACTCAAGCAGGTAAGAGCCCAGGTAAAACGGATACAGCAAAAGCTGAGTCCCTGTAGTAGGGATTTGCCCTGGATTCACTTGTTTTTCAGATATTGGAATCATTTTTAAATGTGAAGCCCAAACCCTACCATCCCTAACATTCAACCCCTGTCCCACAACACCAGTCCTATATGGATATTTTGGAGTATACGCACCAAGCCTCATGACATTTCCCCACCCTTTGCTCTTTTCTCACAGACGTTCTTGAACCCCTTCATCATGTCTCAGACCGCCAAGTCCACCACCAACCAGGGCGCTGATGCCAAGGACAAGGGAGCTCCCGCCCCTGCCGCCACCAGCAAGGCTTCCAAGACCGGAGAGCCCGGATTCATGGGTAACTACAAAGTAAGTATCTGCATTCAACTGGTTTTTATGATTGGATTTTGGCAGACAAATTACCTACAGACACTGTAATTAGCATGAAACCTACACTCTTAAAGTAAAGGTTCTTTATTGGAATCTATGGTTCATATAAGAACTTTTAACATCCATTGCAAAAAAAGTTCTTAATAGTGGAAATAGGTTCTTTAGATCATTAAAATGTTCTTTTAGGAACTTTTCACAAAATGGTTCTTTGGGGAACCAAAATGATTCTTCTACAGTCTTAAAAATAAACATACTTTACTGGTTCTATGGTTCCATTAAGAACCTTTAACGTCCATGGAACCTCCAGTGTGGAAAAAGATTATTGAGATTGTTAGAATATTCTTCACACTAAGAAAAACAATTTTTATTTTAAGAACTATTCACTGAAAGGATCTTTGGAGAACTAAAAATAAGTTCTTTATTGGCTTCGTTGATTCCATGAAGATCTTTTAAAATCCATGGAAACTTTCCATTGCACTAAAGATTCTTTATACTGAAAAAAAAAAAAACTTCTTTAGATTTGTAAAAATTTGTTCACACTAAGAAAATAAATGGTTTTAAGAAGATTCTTTGGGGAACTCAAAATGGTTCTTCTATGGCATCGTTGCAGAAAACCCCTTTTGTAAGTTTTATTTTTAAGAGTACCCACAAAGACCAGCTAAACTGTGAAATTAAGAAACTAAGTGGGAAACCCGGTCATGGTCTACTTCTTTTCTTGCAGATCTTCCTGTTCGACCAGGAGAACTTCCAGGGCAGGATGATGGAGGTCCAGAACGAGTGCATGAACGTTTGTGAACGCGGAATGGACAGAGTCCGCAGTATCATTGTTGAGTGCGGCCCGTAAGTCACCGACCAGTGGATATTATCTAATGTGGATGGGAAAAACATATAGGCTGTAGCTAAATCATTGAGATACTGTTAGTTTTTATTAGAATGTTGAATTAGATTTTTTTTAATTGAATTAATTTTTTTGTTACAGTTTTAGTAATTTTGTGTTGTGTTTTTATCATTTTTATTAATTTTGTTTGTCTATATAGTTTTTATTTTAGTTTTTATTTTATTTACATAAAGTTAAACTAAATGAAACTGATACTTTTTAAAATATTTTATTTATTTCAGTTAACGTTTATTTTATTTCAAGTGCCGAGAATGTATTTTCACGGTTTCAGTTTTAGTGTTACTTAACTATAATAACTCTGAGCTAAATCTAAACTTGTTGATACCATCCTATTCCCTCCTTACTCATGCTGTCATCCCTCTATCCCTCTTTTTTTCTCTCATCCACGTGTTGCCATCTACTGTCTGGTACACATCTCTCCCTGCTGTCCATGTCTTCAGCTTTGTTGCCTTCGAGCAGACTAACTTCCGTGGCGAGATGTTCATCCTGGAGAAGGGCGAGTATCCTCGCTGGGACACCTGGTCAAACAGCTACCGCAGTGATTGTCTCATGTCCTTCAGACCCATCCGCATGGTAGGACACTTGGGAGGGCGTCGCAACTTCTCCTTATTGAATTCAAATGCATGTTGCTAATTGGTCCAAATGCGTACAGGACCCCATGGAGCACAAGATCTGCCTGTATGAGCTGTCCGACTTCCAGGGCAACAAGATGGAGATCCAGGAGGATGACGTGCCAACCCTGTGGGCGCATGGCTTCTGTGACAGAGTGGGCAGCGTGAGGGTCCCCGGTGGAGCGTGAGTACCAAATCAAAACCTCAACTAACAGCTAATAGAAATACTATCGCATGTTTTACACACTCTTTTCCTCTTTTCAAAGTTGGGTGGGATACCAGTACCCCGGCTACAGAGGCTACCAGTATCTGTTTGAGTCCGGCGAATACAGACACTACAACGAGTTTTGCGCCTTCCAGCCTCAGATTCAGTCCATGCGCCGTGTGAGGGACATGCAGTTCCACAAGCACGGCTGCTTCAATCTGACCGCTGCTAAACAGTGAGCTCACCCCGCTGCGGTCTTGTAGCATAGCGACTAGCCTTCTCACGGCGCTTTTTATCCCCATACCTCCCCCTTTTCTCTGACGACTCCCCCCTCCCCAGAATAGATTCATTTAAATTGTCCCAGACATCTAACTGACTTTTTATGATGCCAATAATAAACATGTTTTGGAAAAACAAAAAAGCTGACTTCTCTTGTTATTCTTTCCTTAGTTTATTATTAGCATTAATCTGTAACATTAAAGTACGTAAATAAACAAATACACAATTCACTAGGCCAGAATAAAACTACATTTTCCAGGAAAAGTGTCAATGTTCAAATGAACTTTTAATCAATAATAAAACAAGAATAGAGCTAAAAGAGCTATTTTGTTTAAAAATAATTCTCATGTGAAAAATATTCCATCATTTGAACATAATGTGTATTATATAGGGTTAATTATATAGCATTTAAATATAAATCTTTAGAGCATTACATTATAAACTTGTATAAATATTTTAGATATTATATAAATATTATATATAATAATAATAATATATAATATATATTTAATTTGTAAGCCTGTTATTGATCAGATTTTGCATTAGTATCGCAATATATGTGTTTTTATTGGAATGTATTTTATACTATGAGTTCACTGCTTTATTATACCAGTGAAGCCTTAATGTACTTTACATTTCGACATACTTGAGTATAAATTATTATAACCATGTAAAGTTCATTTAATGTAAACTCAAATGTCTTAAACTAATGTCTGTAAAACAATTACTGATCAGATTATGCATTAGTATTGAAATGTATCTTGTACTATGATTTAATTTCTTTGTCATAATAGTGAATTGTCTAATTTTTTTTTAAATATAAATCAGTCTTATAATACAACATTCAAATGTATATTTTATTTTAAACAAAAACAAACAAACAAACAAACAAACAAAAACAATAAAACAAAACGTCGGCGTTACGTCATGATCACATGACCCGACCAGTCACACATCGCTTCCTGTCTGCTGTTGCAAAAGTAGATACATCTGAGCCAAGATGGCAGCCCTTTTCAAAGCACGTAGAGGTCATTAGTGTAACTGATTATTACTGTATGTTTACACCAGTGCCACTCGCAGCTCGTGAGCGACTCTGTGTTCATAAAAATATGCCGCTGGATGCATTTGCAGCTAGTTTATTAAAAAGACCAATGCAGAGTGATCCTAAGCACATAAATTTCACAAACATTTGTACGACTGTCTACATCACTTTTGGTAACTGAAGAAATATTAACGTTTAGGTCTAAAGTTAACACCATTAATAAACTGATTAGTGAATGGAATAAGAAAAATCACCTGCTTACCTTATTTAAATTCCCTTGCAAATGACTCTCCATGATTATGCATGAACACATTCAACAACCACATATGAAATGTTAGTTTGCTATGTTCGTGTAGTTTTTGGATGGTTTATTGTCATATGTGGGGTTAATCTTAGCCTGACAGCTGACTGTTTCATTCAAAATAAATGTCAATCAGGATGAACAGTCAAACTGCAGCTTGTTTTTAAAAGAAATGCACGTGTTATGCATTCAGAGTTGTTCTGTGTAACTAATTATACTTATACAGAAGCACATTTCTACAATTTTAATGCACTTTTTATCATTAGCTATTTTGCATAGCGCACAGTGACCTTTTACCTACTTTTATTCTGCAGGTTCTGTGCAGATGGCCCATGGTAGTTTCCTGATTTTCTTTTTTCTTTTTATATGTAAATACTGTAATAATCAAATATTTTTTACTGATTAGATTATGATTTAGTGTTCCAATTTATGCAGTTATCCTGCTTTATCATTAATTTATTTTTGCTGAAACACATTTATGTTGCAGTTTTGTTTAATTGTTATTCATTTAGTAAATATATACAGCATATGTGCTAATATCATCTTGTTTTCTGTATTTATCAGCTCTTGGCATGGCGGTAGGGCATGGCGTTCGCTGTTTGAACCAGCTTGCGGAGCTGCCAGAGTTGCACCAGATGATGAGGCAGACATGTAGGGATTATGCTCAAAAGGAGCTTGCGCCAATCGCTGCCCAACTGGACAAAGATCACAAGTTCCCAGCCAAGCAGGTAAAAGGAACCTCAACCATGGAGCTCCACAGTAGTCTCCGTCTTTTGATTAGAGCATATGAGGATGTTTGTGGTTGATTTTCTCCGATGTAGATACAAGAGCTGGGAGGGATGGGTGTCATGGCTGTAGAGGTACCAGAGAGTCTGGGTGGAGCTGGGATGGATTATCTGGCGTACTGTCTCGCCGTGGAAGAGCTCAGCAGAGGATGTGCTTCGACCGGAGTCATCGTCAGTGTGAATAATGTGAGTCACCTTTTATTCTGTGATTGACTGAATTCTGCTGAACCTGTTTAAGGGTGCGTTCACACTTGTAGTTCGTTCTCGTAGTTCGGTCCAAAAAAGAAAACGATACATTTGTTCCTGGTCCACTGAGTGTTCACACTGACATTTTTGACTGCGAGCCTAAAGATACCAAACCTGAAGGCATAGTGATATGTTCACAACCTGATTGGTCGGGTTGAATGTCAGTTTGAATGACATATATTTCACAACGGAACTCACCGAACACCCCAAACAAAAGCTGCTTGATTTGGTTACACCGTGTGGTCAAATCATGTCACATAGCGTCGCATCTTGTCATTACTTCCTGTTTTTGGTTCGTTTAGAAGTGTTTGGTCCGTGTTGCGTTCATATTTCATTCGAACCGCACCAGAGTACATTTGGAACCGGACCGAGACCCATCTTTAGCGGTCTCGGTCTGCTTGTTTGTTGCACACCAGAGTTCAGATGGCAGCATTCACACTTACTCAAATGAACTGCACTAACAGAGCAATCGCACCAGAGTTTGTTTTAATCGAACCAAACATGACAGGTGTGAATGCACCCTAAGTGCGTATTTAAAACTGTCTGTATTTAAGTATATGGTTAAACAATGAACTCATGCATTTATGAACTCATAAAAAACTTTTAGAAAATATATACAGGTCCTTCTCAAAAAATTAGCATATTGTGAAAAAGTTCATTATTTTCCATAATGTAATGATAAAAATTCAACTTTCATATATTTTAGATTCATTGCACACCAACTGAAAATATTTCAGGTCTTTTATTGTTTTAATACCGATGATTTTGGCATACAGCTCATGAAAACTCAAAATTCCTATCTCAAAAAAATTAGCATATTTCATCCGACCAATAAAAGAAAAGTGTTTTTAATACAAAAAAAGTCAACCTTCAAATAATTATGTTCTGTTTATGCACTCAATACTTGGTCGGGAATCCTTTTGCAGAAATGACTGCTTCAATGCGGCGTGGCATGGAGGCAATCAGCCTGTGGCACTGCTGAGGTGTTATGGAGGCCCAGGATGCTTCGATAGCGGCCTTAAGCTCATCCAGAGTGTTGGGTCTTGCGTCTCTCAACTTTCTCTTCACAATATCCCACAGATTCTCTATGGGGTTCAGGTCAGGAGAGTTGGCAGGCCAATTGAGCACAGTAATACCCATGGTCAGTAAACCATTTACCAGTGGTTTTGGCACTTGTGAGCAGGTGCCAGGTCGTGCTGAAAAAACGAAATCTTCATCTCCATAAAGCTTTTCAGCAGATGGAAGCATGAAGTGCTCCAAAATCTCCTGATAGCTAGCTGCATTGACCCTGCCCTTGATAAAACACAGTGGACCAACACCAGCAGCTGACATGGCACCCCAGACCATCACTGACTGTGGGTACTTGACACGGGACTTCAGGCATTTTGGCATTTCCTTCTCCCCCAGTCTTCCTCCAGACTCTGGCACCTTGATTTCCGAATGACATGCAAAATTTGCTTTCATCTGAAAAAAGTACTTTGGACCACTGAGCAACAGTCCAGTGCTGCTTCTCTGTAGCCCAGGTCAGGCGCTTCTGTCGCTGTTTCTGGTTCAAAAGCACACGCCTGTGCACGGTTTCTACTCCAGACTCAGTCCACTGCTTCCGCAGGTCCCCCAAGGTCTGGAATCGGTCCTTCTCCACAATCTTCCTCAGGGTCCGGTGTCTGCTCTTCTCGTTGTGCAGCGTCTTTTGCCACACTTTTTCCTTCCCACAGACTTCCCACTGAGGTGCCTTGATACAGCACTCTGGGAACAGCCTATTCGTTCAGAAATTTCTTTCTGTGTCTTACCCTCTCGCTTGAGGGTGTCAATGATGGCCTTCTGGACAGCAGTCAGGTCGGCAGTCTTACCCATGATTGCGGTTTTGAGTAATGAACCAGGCTGGGAGTTTTTAAAAGCCTCAGGAATCTTTTGCAGGTGTTTAGAGTTAATTAGTTGATTCAGATGATTAGGTTAATAGCTCGTTTAGAGAACCTTTTCATGATATGCTAATTTCTTTGAGATAGGAATTTTGGGTTTTCATGAGCTGTATGCCAAAATCATCAGTATTAAAACAATAAAAGACCTGAAATATTTCAGTTGGTGTGCAATGAATCTAAAATATATGAAAGTTGAATTTTATCATTACATTATGGAAAATAATGAACTTTTTCACAATATGCTAATTTTTTGAGAAGGACCTGTATTTTCTTTTATTTATTTTAATTAATTTTTTAAAAATTTGCTAATTTTTTTGCTGACAATTTCAATCTTAATTTTGAAAAATATATGAATATATCACTACCTAAAAACACCCATATAAATACAGCATATTATATTTAAATTGTATGTATATATATATATATATATATATATTATATATATATATATATATATATATATAATATATATATAGATATATATATATATATATATATATATATATATTATTATTATTATTATTATTATTAAATTAATACATGAATTAATTTTATTATTATTTCTTAAAATAATAAAGTAGATTCATTAGTAGTTTTTTTATTTTTTTATATGTTTTATTTTATTGTTACTCATTTTTCCTCATATATATATATATAGTCACTATTATATAGAATCACTATTGCTCATACTTGTAGGGTTACTGAACTGAACAAAGGTAAGTATCATACCTGTCCTGCAGCAGATGTGAACGGTCCTTCATTATCATTTAGCTTTTAGGTTTACTTCTGCATGTGACCAGTTTGTTGTGTTTTAGTCGCTGTACCTGGGACCAATTCTGAAGTTTGGCACAGAAGAACAGAAAAAGCAGTGGATTACGCCCTTCACCACGGGGAAGAAAGTGGGCTGTTTCGCTCTGAGTGAGCCAGGTAAACACAGCTGCATTTTTTCATGAGCTCTATCTGCTTTCTAAACACAGGTGCATGGTTATACTCCTTCACACAACCACCAATTGTGGAGCCTTATATTGAAATGATTTTGTATATCTCTAGATCCATAGAGTTGCCATGTTTACACTAACATCAGTGAGAGTTTATCTTCATCTTTGTATGATATGAAATGTTGTGCTGAAGATGTGTTTTTTTGCTATCAAGGAAACGGCAGTGATGCAGGTGCGGCATCAACATTGGCGCAGCAGGAGGGAAACGAATGGGTTCTGAATGGAACCAAAGCCTGGATAACCAACTGCTGGGACGCTTCCGCCACCATCATTTTTGCCACAACAGACAAAAGCCTAAGACACAAGGTTCGATGTGTGGTGAATCAACTGATTTCAAAAAGATTGATTATACAGTGTAATTGTAATTAATATTTTTTTTTTATTGCATAAAACTAGAAGAGCTGAAATTATTTGATTTGATTTGATTGTATGTATTCACAGAGTGAAAAGGAATTTTCAAATAAGAAATACATTATCCAGTTATTTATTTGATATGTTATTTTATTTTATTTAAAAATCAGGGAATTAGTGCCTTCCTAGTGCCGATGCCTCATCCGGGGTTGTCTTTAGGGAAGAAAGAAGACAAACTTGGGATTCAAGCTTCATCGACTGCCAATATTATTCTGGAAGACTGCCGCATCCCACTCAGCAACATGCTGGGAGAGCGAGGAATGGGCTTTAAGATTGCAATGGTATGATTTTAAAGGAGCTGTATGTTATTTTGTGACTGTACTTCTGTACTTAAGCATAAAAATTGCATAATATGTTTGCAGATATTTAGGAAACATATCCACATGCTTCTTTTTCTGAAAAACAATTCTACAGCTGTTATTCTACTTTTGAAATGTTCATTTTTTGTCAGAATCCCTGTTTTTTATTTTGTCCTGTGTGATTCCACCAACTGTCAGTTTACCCAACAGTATTTCAGCACCCCCGGGTTGCCAGATGGTTGAAAACACAGTGTATTGGAAGCCAGTAAATAAAAATAAAACTTGGTCAGAGATCGCAGATTCTACCTGACCTAAAAAGCTTTGGCATCCATCTAAAAACCTCTATGACCAGAGGCATATTAAAATGCGGATAAATCAACTAATCAACTTACACAGTAAGGCTCGTCACGCTTTATTTTCAGTTGCACTCGTTCTTGTTGCATGTCCTCAATCTGGCAATCCGCTTAAGCATTGAGTCTGAGGAGAAAGAGACAGGAAAACCAATATTTAGAATTTGGACTGCAGTACCCATTTCAACTGCTAGCCATCAATATTACATACTGCACCTTTAACATGGTTTTCTTGTGTCAGTGTTTTTCTCTTAAAGGGATACTCCACCCCAAAATGAAAATTTTGTCATTAATCACTTACCACCATGTCGTTCCAAACCCTAAAAAAAGCGCGTTCTTCTTTGGAACACAATTTAAGATATTTTGGATGCAAACCTGGAGGCCTGTGACTGTCCCACAGACTGCCAACTATACGTCGCTTCATAAAACCCAGATTACACGTCTGATGGCAGATGGAGTATTCTGACGATGACTTTCATACCTTTTATGGACCTTGACACTGTTATTTACTTGGCAGTCTATGGGACAGTCACAGGCCTCCTGGTTTTCATCCAAAATATCTTAAATTGTGTTCCGAAGACGAATGGAGCTTTTACGGGTTTGGAATGACATGGGGGTAAGTGATTAATGACAAAATTTTTATTTTGGGGTGGAGTATCCCCTTAAGTATATAAAAATAATTAATTCAAACTCAGAATAAAACCATTGCATTGCATCAAATTATAAAACTCTCTTTCAGATTTGCATTTTATTTGCTTTGTTTACATGTGATCTAACGCAGTTGTTTTACGTCTAACAGCAAACTCTGGACAGCGGGCGGCTTGGTATTGCAGCACAGGCTCTTGGGATCGCTCAGGCAGCGCTGGACTGTGCGGCTGATTACGCTCATAAAAGAACAGCTTTCGGCGCTCTGATTGGGAAACTGCAGGCGATACAATACAATACAATACAATATTTATTTATAAAGCACATTTAAAAACAACCAAGGCTGACCAAAGTGCTGTACATAGCAGAGAATAAAATGCAGAGCAGTACAGGACAAAAGAAACAACTAAAAAAGTAAAACAAAAGAAAAAAAATAAGCAGTAATCGTATCAGAGTCAATAAGCATGAAAAGCAAGAGAAAACAAAAAAGTCTTTAAAGAAGATTTGAAGATGGAAACTGAGGGAGCCAGTCTGATATAGAGAGGCAGACTGTTCCAAAGTTTTGGACCTGCAGCCCGCAAAAAGCACGGTCCACCTCGTTTTTTAAGCCTGGATCTCGGCACGATAAGAAGGCAGTGATCGCTGGATCTCAAGTACGAGAAGGAGTGTACGGACAGAGCAGATCAGTCAGGTACTGAGGGGCCAAATTGTTAAGAGCTTTATACACAAAAAGTAAAATTTTAAAATCAATTCTAAATTTAACAGGTAGCCAATGGAGTTTGAATAAAATAGGGGTGATCGACTCATACTTGCGTGTCCCAGTGAGGAGTCTAGCTGCTGCGTTTTGCACTAGCTGTAGGCGAGAAAGAGAAGGCTGAGATAGACCAAAAGTAAAGTGAATTACAGTAGTCTAGTCGTGATGTTACGAATGCATGAATCACTATTTGAAGATTACTCTGAGTTAAAAACGGTTTTTGACTTTAGAGAGTTGGCGGAGCTGAAAAAAGCATGACTTTACAACAGCACTGATCTGTTTCTCACAATTTTAATTTGTGGTCAAACAGAAAGCCCAGATTTCTTGCACAGTGGGTTTCATATGGGTGCGAGAGAGAACCACGCTCAACATCAAACACACAGTTTTCCTTGGGCCCGAAGATAATTATTTCAGTTTTATTTTCATTTAGGTTTAAAAAGTTACTTGAAAGCCAGAGTTTAAGATAACTTAAACAGGGCAAACAAGGGTTGTAGACCATTTTTATCGTTTATGTTTTAAAGGAAAATAAACCTGAGTATCGTCGGCATACAGATGGAAGGATACTTCATATTTATTAAATATGGAAGCCAGAGGTAACAGATACAGAATAAACAATATGGGGCCGAGGATTGATCCCTGTGGGACTCCGCAGTTCAGAGGTACACTAGTAGAGGATTGATGACCAATACGGACACTAAAACATGTATTGTTCAGGTAAGAGCGGAACCACTGCAAGACAACGCCTCGAAAGCCCACGGATGTCTCCAGACGTCGCAACAGGACCTCATGGTCAACTAAGTCAAATGCAGAACTCAAATCTAATAAGACTAAGGCCATTGATTTCCCAGAGTCAGTTTCAGTGAAAATATCACTTGACACTCTTAAAAGAGCAGATTCAGTACTGTGTAGAGCTTTAAAACCAGATTGAAATGTTTCATGGAGAGAATTTGCGGATAAGTATGATTGTAATTGAATCAGTACAACTCTCTCAAGGATCTTTGAAATAAAAGGTAGATTAGAAATAGGACGATAGTTAGAAAGAGTGGAAGGATCGAGATTAGTTTTTTTAAGATATGGCGTCACCCACAGCAACTTTCAGACTGTTGGGGAAGGAACCAGTTGACAGACATTTGTTAATTAAAAGTAACAAGCCTGGTCCAACTGTGTCCATAATTTGCCTAAGGAAAGAAGGTGGAATAATATCCTGTGGACAGATAGTGGGTTTTTAAGTGACCAACAATTTCATTACATGTGTCCAAATCAATCGACTCAAACTCAGACCAGATGGAAGAACATAATGGAACATCATGTGTATACACTGAGTTAGACAATTGAGATCTTAAAAGTGTGTTCTTATCAACAAATAACTTTGCAAAATTGTCACAGAGAGCAGTAGAGGGCTCTAAAATAGGATGCACAGAGGGGTTTAAAACAGAGTTTATAGTAGCAAAGAGAACTTGAGGTTTATGGCAATTATTGGAAATAAGTTCAGAAAAATGTTTGCATTTTGCAGACTTTGCAGCTTTCTGAAACACCTTATAGGCATTTTTTTCATGATTTCATACGAAACCTGCAGATGGTCCTTTTTCCATTGGCGCTCCGCCTGTCTACAAACCCGTCTAAGGGTACGTGTAGTGTCAGTGTGCCAGGGCACTGGTACAGGCTTGTGATTTTTGTACCTCAAAGGTGCAATAGAATTCATGATATCTGCGCAGGTTGAATTAAAAAGATCAAGATGTGCATCAGCATCCAGGTTATGCAGGGTAGAGACAGATTCCAGGCAGTTTCGTACATTGTGATAGGCTGTAGAAAAATCTTCACTAGAGCGTTGGGTAAGACAACGAGTTAAACGTGCCAGCGATGGATTTTTAAGTGTGCGTCCAGTGAGAGGAACAGTAAAAAGTACAGGCATGTGGTCTGAGAAAAATGCGCTGTTGATTTCTATATTCGAAATAGAGAAACCATGAGTTAAAATCAAATCAAGAATGTGGCCATGGATATGTGTTGGACCAGAAACCCACTGAGTAAAGTCGATACACTGACTATAACTCACTATAACTCTCCCTGTGTGACATTCAGAGGGAAAGTGAAAAGGTTCAGTGTTTTCATCTTTCATCTGGGATGATTCAGCTGCTGATAAATGTCTCTTTCAGTTTAAACTAGCAGACATGGCCTTTGCCATAGAGAGCGCTCGACTTCTAACCTGGAGAGCTGCAATGCTAAGGGACGCAAAGAAACCTTTCACTAAGGTTAGTCTGTTTTCTCATACTTAATTATTGTTATGGTAAATGTGCTAATGGTTTATTCATGCTTGGGGTTAGTGGTGCAATGGAAACACATCTTAGCAACTTATAATGCATCTCCTAAATAGTCCCTGCTAAATCTGTAGATGTGTGTGTGTTTGTTTCTTCTGCAGGAAGCTGCTATGGCTAAACTGGGTGCATCTGAGGCTGCTACGTTTGTCTCTCACCAGGTAATCATCCAATGTTTTGAATGGTAGATATTTTATTTCTATAACAAGAAACCCATCATACTGTAGCTGTACTAACATGATTATTTTGTTGAAATGTGAAGGCCATCCAGGTGCTGGGCGGGATGGGTTACGTCACAGACATGCCTGCTGAGAGACACTACCGTGACACCTGTATCACAGAGATCTATGAAGGCACCAGCGAGATCCAGAGATTAGTCATCGCCAACAACATTCTCAAAGAATATCAACAGTAGGACAGCTGATGTTCATGTCAACTCGCTCTGTTAAGACACTGTGCCTGGATTGGCTGATCTGGTCTGTCACAGATCTCAGGACTGTGTTACTGTGACTGGCCACTGAAGATGTATCAATGGTCCTCTATCAGAGAGATTAAGTGACACAAGACTGTTTGAAGTGCATTTTCTCATTTGTGCCACAAGAGTGCAGTAGATAGTCTGGATCATTTGACTTTGTATCATAAGAGGGTGCTGACTGTAAGGACTCATTTTCACTGGGATATCAAATTGATATCAAATTATAATATTAAGATTTATTTAAAGTTGTTTTATTGTAACACCTTATTGTAATTCTAAGATCCTCTGAAGCAAATGTTCTGATGATATAATTTGGTTTTAATCTTGGTTAGTGTTTATGGAACACAGTTTAAGGATTGCTTACATGCACTGCTACAGGTTCCAGTTTTTTCTTTTGTGAGAATATGATGCAAACTTAAATAACACTGCTAAAATTATGAACAAATCTGTTTTGAGATCACGAGTGAAATTGCTTTGTTTTGTCTAATTTAATAAAAAAAATGCACTGACAGCATACAAATGTGTGAAAATTGAACTGAAAAAAAAAGTACATGAATGTCCTAAGTTTGATTAGTGACCTTGAAAAAGAGCAGAATATAAAATATTTTTTATTTTACATAATTAACATATTCTATCAATATATTTTTCAATATAATGTTTACAGGTTTAGGAGAAAACATTTTATGCATATGGTTCGAAAAGTAAAATAATAACTTTACTTAAATAATCAATGTTTAATGCATTTGTTAGTGCATGTACTGTTAGTGCATGTTCTTCCTGAGCTTGAGGGGAAATAAGTGCTTGACCAGATTTGGCTTCAGTCCCACCTGCTGCTGGTCTCTAATCTATCAGCCACATCAGGGGAGAAGAGGCGCCATCATTTCTTGTGTGCCGTTTCTGTCATTATAGAGCATGTGAGCTTTTTCCGCAGGTCTCAGAACTGGGTCAAAGTTCCAGTGTTTCTGAGACCTGAAATGATGCTTATGAGGATAAAGGTCACAGCTCTGACTTTTGTTGTCCTTGCTTTAACAATGCCTTAGATCATACATGGATATGATCTTAGACATAACAAAAAAAAAATAAATTAAATTGTAATCAGTGCAGGTTAATGGAATGGTTCCTCCAAAAATGAAAATTTACTGCTAAACATGCAACTTTTCACTTCACAAGATGTTGATGAATTGATGGACTGGAGTGGTGTGGATTATTGTGATGTTTTTATCAGATTTTTTGAATTTATTTAAGTCTTAAAAAGTTAACTGCAGAGCATCCATTGGTGAGCAAGTGATGCAGTGCTACATTTCTCCAAATCTGTTCTGATGAACCATACTGGGCGACCTCAGGGTGAATAAATCTTTAGCAAATTTTAATTTTTGGATGAATTCTTCCTTTAATCTGCAATGGTTAAAGTGGCCACCCCAAAAGCGCGCACACACAATAATGTATTAATGTCGTTGCATTAGATTATTTTGAAAAAGATTGCAAAGGCACAATTTTGAAAGTAAAACATTTCACAAAAGGAAAACTAATAATGCATTTTTATTATTATACTTTAGATTTGTTTTTTAAGTATATTGTCAACATATATTAGTAATTTAGGGAGCCATTTAGTATATTTATTCAATTCAACTGTGAAAACAAGCAGGAAATGTTGGTTAATTTTAGAAAGAAATCAGTAATTCTTTTTCTTCAGTTCTTTTATTATAAAAGTGTACACTTTCACACATAAGAAATGTGCTTCAATTATGTACCATCAAAATGATGCAACAGGACACATTATTATCAAAAAACTTTTTATTTATTACTTTGAATATGCACAAATTTACTGAAAAATGGTTTCATACAACTATGTACAATCAGGAGGTTTAGATGATCAAAACAGTCTCATGTAAAGCTGCAGCCTGGAGTTTAATGATGCAGAACAATAGGCATTATCCAGTGTCTTTCTGAAGCACAGAGCGTGTCAATTAGTGCACTCTCATAAAGCGGAACAAAAACAAGAAATATAGACTCTCCCATCTCCCCCTTAAGCCAGAGAGATTAAAATCAAACGCAAACAAGTGGGCTGCTGACCATAATATCATTAACTAAGACAAAAATACCCGTGTACATCTAATACATTATTACAATGACATACTGTTAAAGGAGCTAAAGACAGAAAAATACAATCGTACATAGTTTATACATACATACAGTCAAAGTTTGTACATTCTGTCAATTGATTATCTGAATGTTTGCTAAGTTTGGTACAAGACCTGTTGCATGTAAATGGGAAGCTGACTGCAGTCTGACAATACTTCATCTAAAGTTATTTTAAACTCTTTTTTGTCATAATGACATGCACTTTTAATGAATATGCAATATTTGTCTCACACTCATTTAAAAGAAACAGAGCCGAGTTACAGCACCATTTTCATATAAATTTGAACCTACTAGTCCATGGTTGAACATCGAGGCTCACACATAGTTTCGTTTATCATAGTCCCCATTGACTGATGTGCTTTTTATAGGTGGAGGTACATATTTTAGAGGATACGAGGTTTTCTCATCATTTGGACGAGAGAAACAAAGAATCACTCCTCCGACCAGAAGCATGGAAGACGCTGCCCATCCGATGTAGAGCGCAGCTCCAATTTCTCTCTTCTTTGCATTAGGGACGTGAGGGTCATAGAAGTCCGAGATGATGTTATTGGCCATCCAGCACAGAGGCACCAGCACAAACAAGCCTGCGATGATGTATATCACCCCTCCGACGTTGACAACTTTGGCTTTGATGGACTCTTTACTGATGCAGTTGGTGCACTGAGCGCCGGCGATGGTTATCATCAGTGCCTGGACACCCAAAACCGCTGAGATGACCGTCAGAGCCCGAGCAGTCTGGAGGTCAGTGGTCAGTGCCAGGACTGAGTCGTGCATTTTACACTGCATCTGACCCGTGCTCTGGACCACGCAGGACATCCACAGCCCGTCCCAGATGTTTTGCGCCACCACGATGTTGCCCTCAATGAAGGCGGACACTTTCCACATGGGCAGCCCGCAAGCAACCATTACCAAAAGGGTCCCGGTGACGCTCAAGCCAAGTCCAATAATCTCCAGACATGCAGAAATCATCTTTGCAAAGTTTTTTATGCTCTTTTTCTCAGTTTAGAAAGTCTAGATCCCGTAATTTGTTCAAAGCAGGTGTTTAGAGCAGAAGTATCTCTTCATTGCTCGCCAGTGTTGTAGAATGAGATGCGCTGGGAGTTTTCTGCTCTTGAGTGCAGGGAGGATGATCTTATAGTGCTCACACAACAAAGAGGAGCGGCTCCAGCCAATGGGAGCGCAGTGCATCTCCCGACAGCCAGTCAGAAGTGAGAGCGACTGGACAAAACTGGATAAGGCCAAACTGCCTGCCTCATTCACTCTGAGTTTTCAAAAGTGACGGTAGAAGCAACATACTGGAAGTGCGACTTACTTGTCTTCCTGCCTGGTATTCTTTAGGAAGAAAAGCATCCTTTACACAAGGGGGGCAGGTTTCAGTCTATTTAGTTATTTTTAAATACAATTGTTTTTACATTTATTACTTTTAAAAGCATAGGTTTATCCGAGTTAATTAACCTTTTTTCATTTAGCTGTTTTAAATTGAGGATCTGTTGCCACTCTGTGGACGTTTGGCGAAGTGATATGCAACTGTAATGCAGTGATCAAATTCATAGATGTTTTTAGGAAGCAATGCTAACAATGCAAAGTAACCAACTATATCAACACCTAGTATCCAGCCAGAACCCATAAGCAAGCAACTATAACACACTAGCTATATGCCACAGCTTCCTAGAAACCAACTAGACCATCTTAGAAACTATTAAGTTATGCATCTTTTACCTGTCTTTTAACATTTACACATTTAGCAGACACTTTTATCCAAAGTGACTGACATTGCATTCAGGCTATACATATTTTTGTAAGTATGTGTGTTCCCTGGGAATTGAACCCAAAACCTTTTGCGCTGCTAACACAATGCTCTACCACTGAGCCACAGGAACATTTGATCTTTTTGTCTTTCTTGCTCATTTCAAAGGCACTCTTTAAAAAAATCATTTAAAACATAACGATTCGGTTTTGTTAGGTAATTACACAATTCAGGTAATTTGTTAATCTGGCACCCTGAAATAGCCTTCTGAATAAAGTACAAAAAATAAAATATAATAATTATAATAATAATAATAATAATAATAATAATAATAATAATAATAATATAATAAAGTTCATTTTTTCACATATTTCGGACTTTTTTCTCACAACTGACTTTTTTATTAGAATTAGAGCTTGTATCTCTGAATGTCAAGTTATAAACTCATAATTGCTAGAAAAAAAAAAAAATGAATTGCAAGATAAAAAGTCACATTTACCTATTTTATTTTTTATTCCGTGGCGAAAAGTTTTTACAGATTTGTGAGATATAAACTCAGAATTGCAAGAAAAAAGTCAGAACTGTAAGATAAAATTTCATAGTTACCTTTTTTTATTTAAATCAGAAACCAGTTAAATTCAAGTAAAAATTAGACTAACCAATAATAGTCAATAATTCAAACAATGCCATTCATATGGAATTACAAAACACGTGATTTTATTGCATTAAGCATGATATATTTCTTTACTTTATGCTTCTATATTGTTAATTAATCCTTTAATGTCAACTTGCGTGATTCGGTTTCATCTACGTGCAGCCTGGTGTGTCATGTGTACAGTCATAACGTATGCTTTGTTGCTTCCTCTCCTAAAGCATGCCGAGGAGTGGTGGAGGAAAAACAGGAAGAGGGGTGAACTGTCTCATATTTGTGATTGTGAACGTGCAGCTGCAGAGAAAATGACGGAAGACAGCCACGGTACCACCTTAGATACCAAAGACTCAAGAGCCAAACAGTTTTTGTTTTGTTCTTGTCTTATTGAACCAATGACTTCAGAATGAAGGGCAGAAAGTGTAAAGACAATTTCATACTTTAAGTTTAAGTCTTTTTTTAATTGATGCTATTCAATCAGCCAGATATAAAAAATAATAATATATACACTTCCAACAATTTTTTCTGTGCTCTCCATTTAATAGTAAATCAGGGGCAAGGGAAAGAAACCGTAAAGTCCAGGTATAGAGAAAGTGAAAATTCCTTCCTTTATTTATTTTTTTATTTTTTTAATGTGACAAGAAGGGTTGCCAAGTAGTGTGAAATTTTTCTGTATTACCAAGTATTGTAAATCTGATCTTTTCCATTTGATTAAGCTGCATCAGGTCGTGCATCCAGTGAAAGTAGCTTGGTGGGGAAGGATTTTTCCAGTTCAGTAATATAAACCTTTTAGCAATTATCAAGCAGAAGTCCAAATAATGCTACTAGAGGGCATGGTTCAATATCTGAAATAAAACATTCAGAAATTGCCTTGGATAGTGATGCCCAGAAAGAGGTAAATGCTGGGCAAATCCAAAAAGTATGATAAAAAGTAGCTGGAGCCTGTCAACACTGATCATAAGTTGGATCAAAACCAGGGTAAATTTTAGACAATTTAGCCTTTATCCAATACACTCTATGTAACATCTTAAACTGAATAAGAGAATGATGAGTACAAATAGAGGAGGTACAGGTATGTACTCGACAAAGGGTTTTGGACCATTCCTAGTCTGTGAAAACACGGTTAAGATCTAATTCCTGATAACTGGAATACTATGAAACAGGAAAATAAATTTAGGAAGGTATAAAATTTGGGGGTCTGATACAATATTCCTTTCTTGGGTTTAGATTTGGGTGATAAATGTTTTTGCAGGTTTACGTCTAAGTTGTAGTGCCAGTGCTTTACCTGGTTTATCACCAAACTCATAAAAATGGTGTCGAGATTTAAGCAGAAGCCGGGTGGTGGAAAGAAAGTTATATTCAGATCGCAAAAAACACTTCAGTTAAATAATAATAATGGAGTTGAGTGTTGCGCATACATTTGGTCTAGTTTACCAGCTTGTTCAGAAAGTTCAAAAAGCCTTTTTATAACTTCTTAATATAAGAAGAACAAGAAATTATTTCTCCACATAAATGGAGAACTTTTTAATGCTAATTTTTTAGCATCAGTGTTCCGGCTTTGGCATTTTTTCATGTAGATATGTTACAGAGTCACTTACTTTATGAATAAATAACAGAAATAACAAAGACAGCTAAAAAAAAAAAAATAGATGAATGTTCGCAGAGCAACTTCTACTGTACCTACGTCTAGTCACCACGAGGCATACAAGGAAGTCTGCACTGACAATTCATACCTTTTACTGATTGATTGATTGATTGATTTTTTTTTTCAAATGAAGAATTTTTATTTAATATAACTTATTAGATTACAGTTAAATGAACAGTGCTTTCTCACACAAAGCTGCTTTCCCAGAAGTGACAATTTCCTATGTCCATAAGGTTCAATTGTCCATTTACCGGGCGTCCCAGATACTTAATTCCATGTAAAGCTAATGACATTTATTGTAACCAGGTTTCTGGGAATTTAAAAGCTCTCTGATTCTTGAAAAAACAAAAGTGTACTATCAGTAGGTCGGCCACTTTTCCATATTGTGGTAAAAATGCTGAGCAACACATTCGGTGGCACCTTGACAGCAGCACTAATCATGAAGCAGACCGAAGCAGGAAAATCTCTGTTGATTCAGGCTGTTGTTCTTCAAGAGGGTCAGGGTTAAAACTTTTTAAAATGTTGTTTTAAGAATTGTTCACTGGAAAGTTCTTTGGGGAACCAAAATTGGTTATTCTATGGCATTGCTGTGAAAAAACTTTATTTTTAAGAGTGTAAGATCAATTTTAAGAGATTATGTACAGTACAACAATCATTTGTAAACATTTATAAATATATGTTAAAATTGTCTCATGTAAACTGACAAAACTACCTATATCAACAAGCTAAAGACAAATGCACAGTCTTGGTTCTTAATATCAGCTTTTATCCCAACCTCCTTGATGTTTTAGTGATTGTGTCGCCAACATAGTCTTGTGAAGTGACATTTTTCCTTTTTTTTAATAAAAAACAGGATGCCAGTAATTGCAGATGACAGAGACAGATGCTGTCACTGGCTGATTCATGTTTTCTTACTTTATGTGTTTACTGTACAGTAAATGTAGCATGATGATTACAAGACAGACCACACCAAAACGCTAACGTTTACTACTTATAACTATTTATATTGCTCATTGCAGTGGGAAAATTTACCCTCTAGAAACCCGAAATGCAATTGATGAAGTCTTCTTATTTAATGTGGCATCTGTGCAAAGCGTAAGAACCGCTACCTTGTGACCTAAATTGAACGGAAGGGATCTGATAAGAAAATTACCACAGGGAAGCAAGAGTCAGTTTTTATGATAACGGAGTAATAGAAACAAACAGGCCAGACCAGAATGCATTAGAATCAAGTATGCAAAAGGTATAAGCATTAGCAGGGCAAACAGTTTTTCAAAACTCACGTTTGTGCTACAGAAACTCACATTTAAATGTAATTGAAATTCATTTAACTATTTTTTTTTTTCAAAACTTCAAATGTAACTAACAAACTTTGAATGTTAGTTTGATAAAGCCTTGTTTGAAAGTTTTTTTTTTATTTTGATCTTTTATTGTTTGTAAGTTTTATTTTATTATTTTTTTTTTTTTTATTTTAAAGGAGTGTATGGTTGGATTTATTATTTGAAATCACCAATGAAATCTGACAACAAAAGTCTCATAAATGTTGTTTCTTTTGTTCACTAGCGTTAAAAAAAAAAACATATTTTTCAGGCTAGACCAGCCAGTGCGCATGCGCAGTCCTAAGCACACGTCTCAGAAAGCTGATTGTTTCTATAGCAACCGGGACTTCTAACAGCAGCTGCAGTGACGCGATGACTTAACAGATTAGTGATTGGCTCTTTTATTCAGAAGGTGGGGCTTCATTTGATAGGGCGGCCATATTGAGCACTGCATTTTTCCCCATTCAAAACTATACGAGTGACACGTCATGGGTATTCTACAGTGTTTGATTTTGCACAACTCTATTAGCAACTATCCGGAACAACTTAGCATTATAGTATCTAGTTTTGCACATGCAAACGATGTACACATTTAATCAAAACACACTTTAAAACAGGGTCAGCTAATAACCGTAATTTTCTGCAATCAGCCCCTCATCCACATGGAAGTATAATTAGAAAGAACACAAACAAAGCTGTGTTAATCAAAGCCTGACCTCATATCATGTTCATGCACTAGCCACGGACGTCCCAGCATTCCACTGAGGCAATATGTTTTATCACATTTAGCAAGAATTTTGACAGACACCTACACCAGAAGTGCACAAAAAACGCTGATGCGCATGTTTTCTGCAGATGTTTCCTCTAGTCTGAGCGGTACACAGAAGCCATGCCAGGTGTCTGGGATCAAACACGTATCCACTAGGCCTCATCAGTAACATCGGTCAGGATGTGAGCACAGAAACAAAGCGTCAAGACCTCATTCTTTGGCAACAGTCACAGCAGCTGTATCTCGGCCCGTGGGTGATGAACAGTGGGGCTGAGGTGAGCCACATGGAGTCACGTGGGCCGGGGACGGATGGAGTTGTATAGTGCGGGAAATCCTGTCCTGTCTTATTATTTCCCTCAATACTATTGTTCTAGCATAATGGTGAATCCAACTATGCAATCAACCATTCGTTTTTATATTGTTAATCTTTCACAAGCTTTTCCAACTATCTAAACTTATTTTCTTCAGAAATGCTCATGATTGCATGCAACTGGTTTTGCTTATGCTTAGTTACTAGTATTTATTATATAAGACCTTAATCAGGCAAAAAAAAAAAAAAAAAAAAACTGGATTTACATTGAATATGGACTTAAAATATCACAGCTACGTTCACACAGTGTTTGGGACTGACAAATTGTGATTTTAAACTTATGTTGATATGATATGATATGATATGATATGATATGATATGATATGATATGATATGATATGATATGATATGATATGATATGATATGATATGATGATTGATATGATATGATATGATATGATATGATATGATATGATATGATATGATATGATATGATATGATATGATATGATATTATGATTTGTTATGGGGTGAAATGATGATTGTTTTGTTAATCAAAATTATGATGTAAAAAAAAAAAATATCACAATTATGAGATATAAAGTCACAGCAATTATCACATACTAAGTTAAAATTGACACAAAAGGTCAAAATTATAAGACAAAATTTAGAAATTAGACAAAAATTTGAAATTTTGACTTTTATAAATTGAAATTATGACATAAATCAAAATGATGACGTCATAATTATGAGCTTTAAAAAATGTTGACTTTTAAAGTCATCATTTTGACCTTTAAAGCCTTAACTTCAACTTAGTACATTATCATTTTGACTTATAAAGTCATAATTTTGAATTTTAAAAATTGTAATTTTTATGACTTTTTGTCATATTTCCATCTTATTTATTTCACACTTCTGACTTAGTATGTTATAATTTCGACTTTTAAAGTCATCATTAGGATATTATGTCTTTAGCTGTAGACCTGAACAAGTTTTACTGCAGGTTTGAAAAGCAATAGCCTGGTCTGACACCTCACACCCACTCCGACCGTCTTACAGCACTGCCATCAACACCCTCCCCCTCCCTCCCCCTACTGTTTCTCAGCCTGTACTCTAGATCTATGATGAGGATGTATGCAAAGTCTTCAGGAAGCAGAAGATAAGTCTCTCCAGACTGCCTCAAAGCCTGTGCTGTCCAGCTATCACCCATCTTCACATTGATCTTCAACAGATCCCTGGAGCTGTGTGAAGTCCCCTCCTGCTTCAAACGCTCATCCCTGTACCCAAGAAACCAAAAATCACAGGACTTAATGACTAATGACCATCATGAACAGCATTGTGACTGCAGTGGAGTCATTCAGGTTCCTGGGCACAACCATCTCTCAGGACCTGAAGTGGGACATTCACATTGACTCCATTGTGAAAAAGAGCCAGCCACAGGCACAGATGACACAGTTTTACTCGGCTATTATTGAGTCGGTTATGTGCTCTTCTATAACTGTCTGGTTTGGGTCAGCCAGCAAATCAGATTTAAGAAGACTGCAACGGACTGTTAGGACGGCAGAAAGGATCATTGGTGTGCACCCGCCCAGTCTTCAGGACTTGTACAACTCCAGAGTAAATAAACGGGCAGGTAACATCATCAAAGACCCCTCTCACCCCGGACACAACCTGTCTGCACTTCTCCCCTCAGGCAGACGCTACAGTTCTCTGTGCACTAGAACATCTAGACATAAAAACCTGTTTCCCCCATGCCATCTCCAGCTTAAACAGCTAACACATTAATCATTACCTGAGTTCTGTAATTCATTTCCATAATTCATTCTACATCTTTAATTATTGCCTCTTTCTGAAGTATAATGTAAATACATATGCATATATCTTTATTTATACAGTTCTATGTAGAGTAGAAATGCACAAATCTGTACATAAATGGACTGACGAACATATTCTACTTCTGTGTGAGAGAACCTACTGAATTTCTGTACTAGAATATTAACTAAATTGTATTATTATTAATGGATACTGTAATGAAGAAATGGTTAAACACTGAGCTTGGGGAATGCAGGCTGGTGCTTCAAGGGGAATTATGACAAAGGAGGTTTGTTTATATTCACAATTACTCATAGGAATAATCGAATACCAAACTTTAAGAGTCACTGAGTTCCACCCACCCTTCATGAGTCATGGCTTTATTACAAAATTAATTTTATAATGTGTTCCTCAAGTACAGTAATGACATTTATATCCAGGTCCAGTTATCACCAGGAAGCAGGTCTGATTGTATCTTGTACATTAATGTTGTAATTTCTGAAGAAAATCGAGAGTCAGGTACATCGTTTATAGCAGTGTTTACAGTCATTGTACAAGAATGACCATCATTTCATCCAATATTCTGCTGGAAATTACTCATCTTTTTTGCCCCCAGGGCAAACTGGTTCTAACTGGTCCCTCAAAGTGGAGAAAAATTCACTCATCTGACTCACTGTTTCCTTCAAACTTCCTGAGCCATTTTCCCTATCAATCTTGAGATCAGCCGTCTTCTTTTAACACTGAGGCCACTTCCTGTGTCCATACGGTACAATCATAACGAAACATTTATGGACTGTATAGCCTCTCAGATAACCTTTTTAATTTTTTTTGATGTTCAGTAGCATAGAAAATCACAATTGTATTAATGGTTTTAACACAATGAAATTAAAACAACTGTATTCTATTTGCATTTCAACTTCACTCAAACAGCCAAATTCATTGCAATTTTCAAAATATAACTAATATTGTATGGTAGTGCTTAACTAACCCAAATCCTTATTGCAATAAAATAAAATAAAATAAAATAAAATAAAATAAAATAAAATAAAATAAAATAAAATAAAATAAAATAAAATAAAATAAAAGGATAACCATAATAATTAGATCAGAAAGTTTAGTTTCTTTTAGTTTTGTAATAATTATTTTTATTATTATTTCAATATTTTAGATCATTCTCCACTGTTCTGCACTTGCATTTCTGAAAAATTCATAGCTTTCAGTTTGACTTGAGTTTTAAGAGAAAAGAAAGAAACATTTGCCTTAACCCCCACCCGTCTTGCTTCAATTGTACGTCATGAGAAGAGAAACAAGGAAACAGCTTGTACAGAACAATAAACGTTTCCTGCAATGTACCAGGCATCTTTACCGAGCTGGTGCAAAGCCGCTCGATCCACCTTTAATGAGCTATTGTATGGATGCCTTAGACAAACCCTATGTGTTCCTGAGATGCCAGTTTCCCAAGAAAAGTTATTGTGGCCTGCAGTCATTGCTGTTCATTGGAGGAAGCATTCAGCAAGCTTCTATGCCCAGTTTGCGACCATGAAGCATCCTGTTGTACATCGAGCACCTTGAGACATTCCAAACAGAAACAAATAAGGTGCCACAACGTCACTGCAACTGGCACAAATCCATATGCTCTGCATAGTGCTTATGTAATTTCACCAGGTAGCCAGGTTTCATAATAAGCTACTAGATGCCAGATAGCAAAAAGTTTCGAAACAAAACTTGTTTACGCAAATATGAGTAAGAGTTTCACAGACTTCACATTCAAAACAAACAGCTTTCTGTTGGTCAAAGTTGCAAATTTATGTGACCACCTTAAAAAAGAGAAATCTGTGGATTGCTATTGAAAATTTCAGAACGGGTTCAAAGTGTGAATGTATGGAAGCTTGTTTCTGGAATAAAAAAATTTATATTGTGACTTTTATCTCACAATTCTAATATTCTTTTATATAAACTGAGTTTATATCTCACAATTTGGAATTTGATTCTCACAGTTCTGAGAAAAAAAAATCAGAATTGCAAGAATTTCTTGTTTTCTTTTTATTTAAAAAAATTACCCTCTAACACTAGCGTTCTCTATTCTTTTTCTATTCTATCTATTTGTTTTCTTTTTATTTATTATAAAAATTACCCTCTAATAATATCAATCTATTTTTTTATTCTTTTGACTTGTTTTCTTTTTATTAAAAAAATCACCCCTTATCACTAGTGTTCTCTATTCTTTTCTTATTCTATCTACTTGTTTTCTTTTTATTTATTTTAAATAAATTTATTTATTTTTATTATATATATATATATATAAAACCTTGCTACGTGTACTGCATTAGACTAACTGAGACTTGTCACAGCACTTTCATATTATTGCGCTTTTGTTGGTTTTGATTGCTTCTATTGTCCTCATTTGCAAGACAACTTTTAAAAGCATCTGCTAAATGAGTTTATATCTCGCAATTCTGGCATTTTCTCAGAATTCTGACTTTTTAAACCGAGTTCTTAGTTTTCATCTCACAAATCCAAACGTTTTTCTCTGAATTCTGACATATAATCTCAGAATTGTGAGATTTAAACTCACAATTACAAAATAATGATAATAATAATAATAATAATAATAATAATAAATAAATAAATTTGTTTGTTTGGTGTTGGATTTTGTTTTTTATTTGGTTGTGATTAGATTGTGTTTGATTTTTGATTATTTGTTTATTATACTATTGACAATATACAACAGACCATTTTTGTCCATGAAATTTTGCTGAAATTATGATAATGTGACTGCACCTTTACACTGAAGGAGGGACTCAAGCCGTATGTAGAGATATCTGTGTTTGAAAGACTTTTTTTTTTTTTTTTTTGATGCATGCCACGATAAGCTTAGCAACAATGGCCTTAGCTCCAGGGAAAGATAAGATACTCAGATGAAATAGCATGATGGCATAATTTCAGTTAAGAAACCAAACTGTAAATTAGCAAGGTTACAGAAGAACGAAAGTACAACAACAATGCTTGTGTGACTGCCAAATAGCTGTACTGTGATTGTTCAGATCTGGAGTGAACTATTAATTGCAAATGTTAATTGTTTGGCTGCTGTCTAATAACCAGCACTGAAGCACAGGAAGGTGACTGTGGGGAGCAGCTGGATGATTTCACTGTTTCTACACAGGATTTTCCCATCATTGTTTTCCTCCGGTTTGCTCCTGCACTAGGTTGGCCGCATGAATGATTGCAGCACTGTTTTTATGATGTTTTTGTTTTGTTGCACCATTGTTTATAACTATCAGCTTTCGTCGGGCCAATAACACAGCAGAAACGCTGATGAGTTGACTACAAACTAGACATTATCCAGATTTGTTTTTTATTTCTTTTTTTGATTTGTGTTGTTGGTCTAGTGTAGTTGAAATTTATATTATATAAGCTAGTTTAGTAACGGCAGGTCAGAGGGAACTATTGTGAGCTTTCAGTCAATCATACAGTGCAGTGCTGACCTTCTTCCTGATCCAAAGTCATTTACATGTAAGAAAAATCTCCCCTGGTTCGGATTTTATGAATCGAGAAGAAAAAGGGTGCTGAAACAACACTACAGATCTGCAGACCTCAGGCTCTTTTGTGTGAGGACTATACAGTAAGATGTCAGTTTTCAAGTTTCCATAGAAATGGTCTGAAATGTTTCTCATGCATTTAGTTTGACCAAATCATCTGTAATGAAGCAATGCCCCACAGTGATCAAGCTCACTTCGCTGGAGGGCCCTAAACTCAAATCTGAAGTATACTTAAAAACAAAGAAAAGTTTAAATAGTTTATAAATTAGAAGATGCTATATATCAATTAAGGCTATGTTTTCAAAGTAATGGCCAGCAGTTTCTGAAAGCAAATGAGAGATATCAACATTATTTCTTCAACAAACAGAGGAAGCATTTCTTAATACAGCCCACATTCATTCACTGGCCTACTTCATTTTTTCTCCAGCAAAGTTACAATGTCAGCATCTTCCTAATTTAAGTGGCCTTTGATGTGTTTCTAGAATAAATAAACCGCTCTGTTTCTGACCTATTCCTTTAGTTCAGGCTGTAACCTGTCACACGGTTTCCTGGCCAGTATTTACAGAGCAGGGTCTCACTATTGTGTTGCTCTCTGGACATCTTCCTTTCCATGTCGTTCTCTGTGAGGAAAATCAAAATGCATGACAATACATACATGAGCACACAAAGACTGACTCACATGCATCCATTCAAACCATTTTAGTGCAAACATTTCTACAGTGAATCTGGCTATGTTATGCTGCCACCATGTGTCAGATCAGTATGCAAAACTGGAAGAACCACTTACATAAGCCATTATTGTTTAAATTATTTAAAAAATATGAATAATAGCCGAGTGCAACAGTTAATTAAACTATTGTATATTAAAGTCATTTGGGATTAATTTATTATATTTTATTTATAATTTATAACTTATTTATTTTACATTTTACTAAAGAATTATACATACACACACACACACACACACACACACATTAATATATATATATATATATATATATATATATATATATATATATATATATATATATTTTATTTTTTTTTTTTTTTTATGTACATTTATAGGTCGGTTTGAAAATGATTTATATTTCACACTTTTAATTATACATATTTGTACTGTTTATCAATTGATAAATCCTTACCGTATCTGTATTTTATATATACAGTATTTATATCTTATCCGGAAGCATCATATTTATTCCAGCTGTTCTCCAAGCCAATATAAGAATCCTACTATAGCCAAACCTAATCTCATGAATATTAATTACGTAATGCTGCCGTTTTGCGGTTGCTATCCAATAGCGATGGACTCGCGCAGATGTTCCTCGGTGACCGTCCAATGAGGTAGACTTACCTAATGAATATTAATGAGCACGCCTTCTCCATAGTACGATTTGCGATTTGGTGTTCCGAAAGCGGTCGGGATGACGAGCAGCGCCAGGTACAAGAGCAGGACGGTGAAATCAGGTAGGACATGAGGTGTTAACGGTAGGGGACTGAAATAACATTAAGATTTAATAAGGGAAATGTAATTTGTCTGTTTGCATCAATCCCTCTGGATTTCTTAACGCCTTAATGGACGTCTGCATCCTTCACCTGCTGCGGGCGTCTCACATCACACAACAGAGGATGCAGAGGTAAGACTACTTTTAAGTCTGCAATCATCAATCTATATAATGTGCTGCGTATCTATGTACTGGCCATAGGTTGATTCACATCCGTGCGCGTGCTGCATATATTTCTGGCACAGTGGGTTGGAATGCTATGAATAGAGCCATGGGGCTCATATGACGCTCCTGCCGCACTTACATGGGTTTGGTTGGGAGAGTAACAATGAACACCAAAATATTATATTCTGTATATTTGGTCTGACATTTAAGGATTGCAAATATCCATCAAATTCATGGATGCTGTAAATTTTCAGAAATGCATGAAACTAATCCTCACTGCCTGCTTTCAGTGTCCCACATTTCATCACAATCTCTGTTTGACCTCACTGTACAGCAGCAGGAGAATTGCATGCATTGCATCATTTGAGGACAATGAGAAAGATGCGGATACCATCAGCCACTAGTCCTAAAGTGTTCATTAAAATTCTTATATCTAACAGCATAATTATTTTTAATTATATGCGTGAATCTAAAAAACAAGTCATACTTCACCCCAGAATTAAAGAGAAATTAAATTGTATTTTGCAGGAAAAAAAATAATTATGTTTGTATTGCAATTAAGATTATTTGCATTGTGATACTTTTTTTTCTTTATGCATTACTATAAGAAGAATTAGGGGGGAAATATGATTCATTGTTATTGAACTAATGTCACAATTTAAAAATCTTAATAGTCCCAAAAATAGGGCACATTGGCTTCATGCAAAATATAATTTCATATATTTTTGTGATGAAATTCACCCATATAGTGCTTTTAAATTATTAAAGACATATTTTACATTCTTTAATGAGATGTCACCCTGTTTTGCAATATTTCTATGATTACATATTCCTCTTCAAATTTAAAAAAACATGATAAATGGGGACTTCATGTGGTCTGCTCTGTGCACTGGCTTAGAAAATGTCTAAATGTGCACTTGGCTCTCCGTATGTCCACCCGAGGGCGAAATATCAGTCAGTCTGGACGACTGATGAAATAACATAATGCCTCTGTCTGCTAGGACACGTTCAATTCATTTCTTGTCTTGTTTCTCGGTGAACGCCCACTGATACATGCACATAGATTCAAGTGACTGTTGCCAGCTGTGCGTGAAAGCAAAATCCAATATCCATGCCTCTAAGTGAGGATAAACCCCTCCCCCTCAGCCAGATTCCCAGACAGGCCGAACAATCCTGGAGATGAAGCCAAGCAAGAGAATATATTGGGCAAAAACAGATTTTAAGATTTTTACCTTCACATTTTGATCCAAAATTGCTATTTGTAATATAATACAATGCTTTTTCAAAAGCAAACTCTACTAGTTAGTCTAATTGTGTTTACGTTTCAAACAAACACAGATCCTGCATGTTATGTAAAACAAATGTGCATACTCTGCTGCTCTTTAAGATGCATTGGACCAATAAACAGAGCTAATTTAGCATATTTGTAATGCTAACCAAGCATAATGATTCTATATGACAGTAGAAGGGTTTTATATAATAGGATAAATTATGTAATATTGTAAATATGGGCTGTGAGGCCTTCGGCATTGGCTGCTCTGACACAGAGTCTCTAAACACAATGAAACATGGCAGGAATTCTGGGATTGCCCTAGTAAAGAAGTGAGTGTGGCTACATCAGGCTGGGGGTTGGGTGCTTGGATTCATCTTTATCCCGCAGCTATCACATGATTTGCTTTGCTGATGTCCATTTTTGCATATTGTACAGTTGTTTTGATATGTAAATTGATGTGGTAGTAGCATTGCTCTTTTTTAATGATGTCATCATATGTCATTCTATTAGGAAAAAGAGTATGTCGGCTTCGCCACCCTCCCAAACCAGGTTCACAGGAAGTCTGTCAAAAAAGGCTTTGATTTCACACTCATGGTGGCAGGTGAGGTTCCTTATCGTTAACTATAACTAATACTAAAACTATTAAACTATATTGTTAACTATAACTAATATTAAAACTACTGTATTCCTTAAAGTGATTGTCCACCCAAAAATGAAAATGTTATCATCTTTTACTCATGTTGTTCCATGACTTTCTATATGTTTATGACTTTCTGTCTTGCGTGGAACACAAAAGAAGATCTTTTGAAGAATTTTGGTGATCAAACAGTTTTGGTTCCCATTGATTGATTCTATTGTATGAACAAAAAATACTATGGAAGTCAATGGGATCTAGAACTGTTTGGTTATCAGCATTCTTCAAAATATCTTTGTTTGTTTGTGTGCGTGTGTGTGTGTGTGTGTGTGTGTGTGTGTGTTCCACATGCAGAAGAAAGGCATACAGGTTTGGAACATGAGGGCGAGTAAATTATGACTTTTCATTTTGGGGTGGACTATCCATTTTAACTGTATTAAAGATTAAATAAAATATAAATATTAAATATTCATATAAATTAAATATTCATATAAATAGCCTAAACCTAAATAGAAACATAAAAGACTTGTAACAAAATACTAAAACTTAAACTAAGATTAAAATGAAAACTGAAAATCTAAAAATAAGACTCAAAATATTAATAAATACTAACTAAATAACACTGCTTATTACCAAAAACACAAGAGTAACAGTGTTATTTTAGTATCATTGAGAAGCTATGTGTTTATTAATATTTGTTTAATGTTTTTTTCTTTATACTTTGTATTTTCATTTAAAATTATAGTAATTTTGTTGTTTTGTAATTTTTTTGTTTTTTATCTGTCTATATAGTTTTTTTCATTAAGTTTTATAAAGGTTTTTAATATTTTATTTTTAATTTATTTTTAATTGAGCATATCAAGTTAAACTAAATTAAAATGAGAAATGTTGCTGAAATTAAAGTTGAAATTGTTGAATATAAAGTTTGTCAAGTAATGATTTTTTTGTATTATTGTTTTTTATTTTAGTTTCAGTTTTAGTTTGATATAACTATAATAACCCTGTGAAGTAAAATGTCTTTTTTGCCACTTTTAATGATTCATATAGCTGAAAGCGGACAGATAAAGATGAGAGATTCAAACTTTTCTCGACCACATGAGCAAAAACTGCATTTCTGCATGTATACACTCCTTGTCTTTCAGGGGAGTCTGGTCTTGGAAAGTCCACCCTGATCAACAGCTTGTTCCTCACAGATTTGTACAAGGACAGGAAACTACTGAACGCTGAAGGTATATTTCTTCTCCCATGCTTGCGTATTTACCGCAATTTAAATAATGTATTCTAAATGACACATCTGTCCTTCCTGAAATATGTATTTGGTGTTTAGAGCGCATCAGTCAGACTGTGGAGATCATCAAACACACGGTTGACATTGAGGAGAAGGGTGTTAAGCTGAAGCTGACTATTATAGACACACCAGGTTTTGGAGACGCTGTCAATAATACGCAGAGGTACATAATTAGAGTTTAATTCAGATTTGTTAATTATAGTGTAGTTTTCTGCTAATCAGAATCTTTTGTCTCAACTGTCAGCTGGAAGGCCATTACTGACTACATTGACCAGCAGTTTGAACAGTATTTTCGGGATGAAAGCGGCTTGAACAGGAAGAACATCCAGGATAATCGTGTCCACTGCTGCTTATACTTCATCCCTCCGTTTGGACATGGGTAATCCAACCACGAATCTCTGTTAATATATACTGGATAATGTACAAAATATAAATATGTGCTTACTGTAATGGCATTCCTGTCGCTCAAACAGTCAAGCAAGCTGCTAGCAACCCCAAGGTCATGGGTTCGATTCCCAGGGAATGCATTACATGTTAAATTTGGCTAAATAAGATAATTATTAAATAATTATTAAAAGAATTAAAAATATAATATTAAATAATAATAAAAAACAGACAAACAAAAATAATTTCTAGGTGAGTTCTACAGTTATTTGTTGATAAATGGTTAGTACTTCAAACTTAAAAAAAAAAAAATGCTTCTTTTATTAAAATTTAAGTACATGCTGCCATTCAAAAGTTTGGGGTTAGTAAGATTAATTTAAATAAACTAATACTTTTATTCAGCAACAATGCATTAAATTGATCAAAAGTGCCAGTAAATGTATTTATAATTGTTAAAAAAAGATTTCTATTTCAAATAAATGCTGTTCTTTTGAACTTTCCATTCATAAAAATCCTGAAAAATTATGGTTTCCATAAAAAAAATATTAAGCAGCAAAAACGGTCAACATTGTTAATAATAATAAATGTTTCTTGAGAATTAAATCAGCATATTATAATGATTTCTGACGGATCATGTGACACTGAAGACTGGAGTAATAATGCTGAAAATTCAGCTTTGATCACAGAAATAAATGACATTTTAAAATATATTAAAACAGATAACAGTTATTTTGAAATTGTAATAATATTTCACAATATCACTGTTTTTACTGTATTTTTAATCAAAGAAATGCTGCCTTGATGAGCAGAAGAGACTTCTTTCAAAAACACACACACACAAAAAAAAAACCCTTACCGACCCCAAACATTTGAATGGCAATATGAACTTCATATATACATCAAACTCGATTATGAATGAGCAAAAAATCATATTGTCCATCATATGGCCTCTTTTATGAAATTAGACTTTAAAAACTCTGTTTTTTTGAAAGCAGAATGAATAAAGTATCTCAGACCGGATAAGCCCACTCACTCTCTCTTCTCCCCCTCAGGCTGCGGCCCGTGGACGTGGAGTTTATGAAAGCACTGCAGGACAAGGTGAACGTGGTTCCACTCATTTCCAAGGCTGACTGTCTGACGCCAGCGGAGATGAGGAAGATGAAGGACAGGGTAAAGTGGATCACCTCGACCTCAGTCTGTTTCTGCAGGCACACGCACACCGCATCCTCGCTCAGTGGTGTCAGGGCTTCTGACGTAACCAATGTTTTTCATCCTTCTATTCAAGTGAGGGAGGAGATCGAGAAGTTCGGAATCAAAGTGTACCAGTTCCCAGACTGTGACTCTGATGAGGACGAGGAGTTCAAGCAACAGGACCGAGAGCTGAAGGTCAGTATTATGACTCAGAAATGGATACTTAAAAACTCGAGACATGAAAACTGATGTTCGCTGTTCCATCCAAGGTTGATGTCTGGTTCATAGGGTCCTTGCTAGATTAAAACTATTATGAGTTTGACTAAGACTCAAAGTCTTTCATCCAAAACCAAGTGAGCTGCCTCAAGCGAAAAGTTTAAAGTTTGGTTGGTGGGTTAGTTTGATCCAGTTAGCCTCTGCTGGTTGATGCTGCAACTACTCCTCTGGCATATTTTGCAGATAATTTTGCATAATTAATAATAATGATAATAATAATAATAATAATAATAATAATAAAAACAGTCAAAGTAAAAATTAAATTAAATTAAATAAAAATAAGTGAAATCCATCTTTGAAAAACTACTGTAAGCTCAACTTTTCCTGCAGAACTTGACTAACTAATGTAAACTTTAAAAGCAAAATAAATAAATAAATAAAAATAAATAAATAAATGCATAAATAAATAATATAAAATAAAATAAAAAGAATCAAACATCTATTTTAATTAAATAAATAAATATCTTTAAAAAAGAAGTCTGTAAACTCAACTCTGACTAATTAATGTACACTTTAAAAGCAAATAAAATAAAATAAAAAGCAAAATAAACTATAAATAAAATCAAAACAAACATTTCACCTGAACAAGGGAGTCTGTCTTCAAAAAATAGCTGTAAAATCAGCTCTTCCTGAAGTTGACTTAAATAACTTACTTAATGGAAAATCTGGAAAATAATGGAAATTTTAAAATAATATATTAATATTTCCCCCAAACAAGGGTATAAATCACAACCTTCTAAAGGCGACTGTAAACTCAACTCTTCCTGGAGAACTTTAACTAATGTAATCTTTTTAAAACATTAAAATTTAGAAGCAAAAAATCTAAACGTTCTATGTTGTGTGTTTCAGGAAAGCACTCCATTTGCTGTGATTGGGAGCAACACCATAGTGGAGGTCAAAGGTCAGCGGGTGAGAGGGAGACTTTACCCATGGGGCATTGTGGAAGGTCAGTACAAATCTATGCTTGAATATCTCAATTTTGAATTAGACACACTCTGTACTGATAAGAACAAATGCTTCAAAAATAAGTTTTAATCAACCGAGTGCCAGCTTACCAAAAATGCATAAGAAGGTTCACAAACAAATTTGTGCACATATGTTTTGTCACAGTGGAGAATCAGTCCCATTGTGATTTCGTCAAGCTGAGGAACATGTTGATTCGCTCACACATGCACGACCTGAAAGACATCACGTGTGACGTGCACTATGAAAACTACAGAGCGCAGTGCATACAGCAAATGACAAGGCAAGTCACAATGCTTTTCTTAAATATCTTAATAAATATCATAGAAAAAAATACTTTGCCATTGACTTTATCGCTTATAAGATGTTCTGTTTTCACCAGCAAACTGACCCAGGATAATCGCGTGGAGAGCCCCATCCCGATACTGCCACTGTCCACCCCGGACGCAGAGACAGAAAAGCTGATAAAGATGAAAGATGAAGAGGTGAGTCAGCTGTCCTGCTTTATCTAGTTATTTCAGTTCTTAGCTGTCACTTATAAAATGTGGCATTGTGCACAAACATATATGTAAAATAGTGTTTTTGAGACATCTGCAATCCGGGCCTAAAACATTTCGCCACAGAATCGACAATTTACTGGCCCTAAATATTTATTACCGGCCATGAAACGGTAAATGCATTATTTCATTAAAAATCAGGCAGAACAAATTGGCGAAATACATCTAATTGCAATTATCAATAATAATTTTATTTAATAATAATAATAATAATTGTATTTATTATACTTGTTTTATTCATTATTAATATGATTATTATTATTATTATTATTAAATAAATTAATAAAAAAATCACGATAATACCATTTACCTGTAAAGCATTTTATAATAATAATAATAATTTCTATAAAAATTCTAATTATTATTTTTATTATTATTTTATATAACAACAGTAAAATTACAATACTAATATTTATGGTTGATTTTTTTCTTTGCTTTCAAATGTTAAACCATAAAGCTTTTATTTTGGTGTAAAACTGCAGGGAACTGCTACTCTTCAGATTTATAAACCATTCTCATTCAAGATTACTTATTTATATAATTACAACGCAGGCTTTGTGTTTTGATAATCACGCTAAACCATAATGCATTCTCGCATTTCATTCTACCACCTATGCTGGGTGGTCATTTTAAGGCCCTGTTTGCAATACTAAATGCTGAATCTGCTTAATATTATTCACTTTGTCTTTCAAAGTTGCGGAGGATGCAGGAGATGCTTCAAAAAATGCAGCAGCAGATGCACGAACAGGACCTGTGAACACAGCACTGAACGGAAACAGCTGATTTCAACTTATCTGCACTTTTACACAAGCAGACACGTAACACTTTAACATCACACTGAAGGATATGCAGTAGTGAAAGCAGCAGATGTATTTGTATGTCAAACACCACACAGAGATATGAATGCATGTGTCGAGCACTGCGGTTAAAAGGGTCACTTCACCTGAGCCTGATATCTAAAACCAGGCTGCAAGTTGAAATATTTAGTAACCCTAAAAGATTTGTTTTCACACTTTGTACAGTCCATGTGGTGCTGTATGACTGTTTCCATGGCAAAGACTGCTGATTTATTCACAGTAGACATGGCAAATATTCTGTCTTTCTATTGTTTTTTGTCTGCCGTTTTTATGATCTGTTTCTATCCCCTTTTCTTTATTATTTTTAGTAATGTGTGTGTGCGAGTCTGTGCCTGTGCCGATTTGCTTAAAACAAGAGCACTAAGTGGAAAACTAAATATTTGAGTGATTTTCTACTTTTAAAGCAGCTATACCAACCAGTTATTACATTCTGAACAAGGTTTAGAAGTATGAAAACATTTGCAGTATTAAAGCAAATACTTTAACCTTAATCGTTTTTCATTCTTCATTCATTTATTTGTCTCTGAAGGCCTTACCGGAGCACCTTGAATTGCAAACTTTGTTGTATGACTGCTATATGTTGAAGGGAGTTTTCACGGATCCAATCTTTTTTCTACATTATTGATAGAACATAAAAATTTAATTCTTTATGTTTTATGTGATTCGGGTTATAATATGCCACTTAGGATGACTGTTCCAGTCCTTAAACACCAAATTATTCATAATAGTTTACAAAATGGATATCAGACAATCTTTATCAGGCTCTAACATCTTTATATCACCTGTTGCTACTGGTTTTACATGGATGTATTGAGATATTGATTTGTATGCCCTGTATGTGTTTACTTTATAGCTATTCCTATGAGCATGACAAATGCAACATCTGCCATTTATCATGATTCCTTTGAAAAATAAACACACCCTCTGTGGTAGAACCTGTCTGATCTGTACATCTTTTCATGATTGTTAAATACTTTTTAAGTTGCTCGTGATATAATTTAACTTTCTTGTCATTAATATCCAAATTAACTTTATATTTCTACTTTCTACTTCACTGCTTAGAGAACACTAGTGAGATCAATTCAAAACGTTGTTGCAAAAACTTACTTTTGGGAAATAGGAATCCTTTTGCTAGTCAGTGTCTGTTAGAGTATACGACATAAATAGAGGGGTGCAGATACAGTCAAATTCAGCAATAAACTTTAAGAAAAGTTTACTTTCATTACACTACTGTAAAGAGATCTTACAGTAAATGAAAAGCACTACAAGAGAAAAGTTCAAAAACCAAACAACAGAATATACAGTAAACACACACTGGGATATACAGTCAGTTACTGTACATAAATAAATGCGTTCATTCATTCAGCATCCTCTGCCAAATTGCATTACATTATTTGTAGTATCCTTATTTGTTATAGCCGCTTCTTAGTCTTCTGACAAAAGACTGCTCTGCCTCCCCAGACAGTCATCTCTCAGTTCTGCACAAATACAGTACATGTAAGGACTACTTGGCTACAAATAAATTCAACAGTAATGAGTTTGAGGGTGTACTGTACAACATGTGCTACAGTATTTACTGTACATAGAATAATGTTAGTTCTCCCATCTGAAGTACTGCTGCTATGTACTGTATGTGTATTGTGTACATAGTATTGAAACCTTATAGATGAGCCTGTAGGCATGCAGAAGAACATGATCAGCTATAGTGCTTTGTATTTCAACAAGAACAAATGAAATTTGACCTCATCCCCTTCGTTTTTATTTTCCCCTCCTATTCCTCTGTCTTTGTTTTACCAGGATTCATTTTCCAAAACTCATAATCAGCTGTGCTCTTGTGCATATCATCCTGAGAGTCTGTGTCATCAGTTTTGTTGCTTAATGTTCACAGCATAAATGTGTGCTGTTTGAGTTCATTTTTTGATGCTTGAGTTAATAATATCGTGTGTTTGTGTTTTCTGAATGAGAACATGGTTAAACCTGTGCAAAATTATGGCATTTTTGTGTAGAGTTTTGCAGCAAACAGGTGAAATGTGTTAAAAGTTTTGAGAAACGTGTCTTTGTTTTGAGAACTGTATGAAAGGTTTGGAAAACTGGGCCAGCTGAATCAGTTATAGTCTGTTAGCAATCGAGAAAAACTGTAATAACGTGTTTACTGAGTTTGGTCTTTTAAAAACACTGACTTTACGCATTAAGCCACGTTAAGCGTTTTATTTAAAAGCTCGGTGGGCAGGAACACTGCACTGCGTGATCATAGATGACTTGTTTATTTAGTAAGCACAGCAACTTTTTTGAAATACATGGGCGTGGATGAGCACTACAGACGGGGGACTGTCTCGCCTTATAAAACCATGAAGGTCTGCAGATGTGCTGAGGAACCACTTGCCTCTCCATCACTTCCGCATCAAACATGCTTTTAACGGTCAACATGTCCTGTTAAGCGCAATACTGAAGTAAATGCTATTTGCATCGGTTTGCATGTTTTCAACATTAACCTCACAGAAACGTCTGACTGGGACGCAGCAGCAGACTGCAGAGATCATATGGAAAGGAAACTGGCCATGGATGATGTTTCTCCAACCCATCATCAGCATCAGCGGGGCAGACCCAAACTCACTGGCAGTCCCAAACTGGGCAAAAAAGACAGAAAACAAGAAAGTGGGTTTTGGATATTTAAAAAGAAACGACCAAATGGTTTGGACCGAGCGTTGTCTTCGTCTCAACCCAATCTGCACAGCGCGGCAGCCGCTTCGGATGGCGGTGAGAGCGGGACGACGCGCTGCGGCATGCCGGAGCTGAGTGTCGGTACGGCGGCCCCAGCAGCAGCGTCGCTCGGTGCGGAGATCCAGATGCTGAAAAGAACCGTCAGCTCCAAACCGACACTCTCCGAATTGGTGCAGTCTCAACATAAACCTGCTCTGCAAGGATCCACATGCACTGATGATGCAATGATGAATGGTAACGAGGATGAGATCAATAAAAGTGTGGTAAGATGATTTATAATGTCCCAGATGTTTTTGCCATTGCACTGCAGTGATGTGATGCATGCATATTTTATCTTATTCATTTTATCTTACGCTCACACTTGCAGATGTTTTAAAACGTAAAAAAGAAAACAAAAAGTACTTAAAAAGATTGTTTTTGTTTTAAATACAGTGAACTATCCAAATAGGTTTTGGTAAATTTGTATAACAACTGCCTATAGGGTTTCGTGATGCCACCGCTTCCTAAATATAAATGTATTCAAATGTTTAGCGTAATTTCTATTTGATAGTGATAGATTTTAACTTTTGTTAGGTAAAGTGAGTCATTACCAAAAGTGAAAAATTTAGGCATATAGAAAATCTGTTTCCTACAAAATATTACAATAAATACATTTTCTTATAAGAATCATTAATTATAGCTAAGGTTGGTGACCGAAAACCGGTTCTTATTCGGAACCGTTCTGTTTTTTGAAAAGAACAGGAACCGTGAGTAATTTCTAAATTTTGGTTCCGAAAACGGTTCTGGTGCGACACGTGACCAAGCTCTGTGAGCAGCCCTTGCCCCGGCCTTTCCCGTAAAGGATGTCACAAACCAAATAAAAGAAACGGCACCCTGCCTCTTTAATTACTGAGCACATTGCTTCCAATGACGCGCACTCCACAGACGCGTCGAGTCTTTAACTGCCGAACACATAGTTTTCCACGACTGTACGCGCACTCGCGCCTTTGATAACTGTGCACGTCGTTTTGTCTGACTGTGCATGTACCGGCAGCGCGCGGCACCTGCCGCCACTAAATTACATTTGTCCCATATTGTCATTAACATACATACTGACTTCAAATTGGACGACTAAATGCGCAAGATGGAACAGGTGCTGCTTCTGATAGCTAGCCATACATACTGACTTCAAATTGGACGACTAAATAAATAAACTGCAGGTGGAAAAATGTGGAAACCACTTCATCACACCATCTCCTGACTGCATTTTTATTTGTAAAATAGGGGCTTTAGAGTGTGTGTATACATGGTTATATGTATAACAGTTTATATTTCATTAATTTAGGGATATGAACAATGTATTGGCCCTCAAGGGACTATTTGGCCAACCAGCTTATCCCTGCCTGAAAAGCAAAATGTTATTAATAGTGTAAAAAACGTAAACTTTGAAGCATATGCTTATTGATGGACTAGCATTACTCAACATTACTTACCACCTTCCAGCAACACTACATTCAAGGAAGGTAAAATAGTAAAAAAAAACAAAAAACAACAACAACAACAACAAAAAAAAACATAATAGTTCATTTAAATGGAACCAGAATCGGAAACCGGGAAATTTCTAACTTTACCCAACCCTACTTATGAAGATCTGTATACTGTAATATATATGTTGAATTTTGACATTGCCAACCTTTAAATTAAGTTGACAGTAAGTAATAAACAGTATTGAGCATTGAGTATTTGAGTATTGTGCATTTTTCCTTACCACTATTTTTTTTATAGTTGTTTAATGATTTTAATGGAACCAGAACCGTTAGGCAGAACCGAATGAATTTGACACTATAATATTTTTTACATTGCAAGTCCAAATCAGATGTCAATTCAGAACTCCTCCAATTACCATAGACAGTCATCTTTTGTTGCGTGTATGCATGTGAATATCTTTGCCCTTGTACATTTTCATCATTTATGCACACCAAGGTTTACCTGAATCGGGTCTTTTTGTGCATAGTCATTTTGACATTCCATCACCTTGGAATTATAAGGTCCTATCTGACATTTTTGTCAAAATGGAGTTATTCACATATTCTTATTCTGTGACAGCTTATTTACATTATGTGATGTTTCTTTTGTAAACTGTGTACATTTTGGGCCTTTTTTTTTTTTTTTAGAAAACAAAAGGGGTTCTATCTACAGAAGTCTTTGGAATGCAAAAACTTTGCTGCTCACTATCTCAAAACTGCTCAGAATGCAGACAGAACCTTACAATTCCAAGGTGGTGATTTGTAGATGCAAAGTAACGTTAGCATAGTCAAACTCATGTCAGATTCTCATTCACACGCGGACATGTGCCAGAACAAGCTTGTGTCATCCCTTTTTCCACAAGATTTTCTTTTAAAACTGTAGTTTGGTCTTACATTTTGTTCTACATACTGTTATTTTCTGTCATGTTGGCACTGTACTGTTCTCTCTGTGCCTGAGGGTGTTTGCCAACCCGGTTTGCAAGAAGAGGAACTTGCCTAAAAGTAAAGACACATGAACACATTAGCAGGCTTGATGCTGCTTATGGCATAATAGGGGCATTTTAAATAATCATAATTCAAAACTCCATTATGGCTCCTGTCCTGAGCTATGACTGAGAAAAATGTTGAGCAATAAAGTTTTTAAGCTATAGCCATTGAAGCTTAGTGTATAGAGTAGTTTTTCTGTTTGCATGTCCTTCCCAAGCCAATACATCACTGGTTTAACAGCCACTAACGGCGCAGCAGAGATTAGAATCAAACAAACAACACAGCCTGGAGCTTTGAGTTCCTCTGGATCATACTGCCTCTGTCTTTACTCCATTACATGTGTGGACTTGTTTTGGTATGGAGCTGCTTGAGCTGTCTTTGTGGTTAGATGTGGAAGGCTTTTGAGGAGGTTTGAAATTTGATACACAGCAGCATGCATTTCTTGAAAATCTGTGACTCAGGATCTGGCAATAGAGATGAGTAGTCTGCTCAGAAGTAACTCTGGAACTCCTCTACATGTGCCATAGGTGCTAACTTTGGTGAGCATGTTGATTGTGTATGTGGGATGTGTCATGGTATTATATATATATGTGTGTGTGTGTGTGTGTGTGTCTGTGTGTATGTTATTAAGATATTAATTCCAAACAACTGAGTCGTCATTGACTAAAAATAAAATTTTTAGTAAATGAATTAGTTTTTTGTATATGAATGTCTTTTGTGACTATTGGCCAAAAAATCTATATATATCTTATGTATATCTTACACTTTAAAGTCTTGTGGATTGTAAAATCATTTAAAGACTGTGGGTTGGGTGGGTCCTAGCTACAACTTTTCTACAAGCCGGTCACGTTCACTGACATCGGAGTCTAACTGCTCAGGGCTTAAATGCTACATATCAGACTAGACAGCAATGAAAACAATTAAACAGATCATGTGTTTCCTGTCTTACAACATTACACTTAATGCATGTGCATTTTGCACACACCCCCTGAGGCCCCTATAATGGACCCCAGATTTTCTGTTTATAGGCTGCTTTTCTTGCAAACAGGAAGTGGCGCTATAACTTTAACCACAAAACTGTCAACTGCTTCGTCTTCCTGTTAAACCCTTATGCAAGTTATTATGACATATTTTCTCTTGCCTAAGTTCAGTCATCATGACTACAGATGTTTCTAGTATTGGATCACTTATATATAATAGAGAACATATATAGATCAGTGTATTGGATGCATTGCATTAATGCATATTTGCATAAAGGACATGTGTTGATTGATTACTGGTTGCACTGTGCTCAAAATCGTTGTCATTAGGTACAAATAGACAGTGTTGTTGTGTCATAATTATCTCTAATGAAAATAAATTGCTTTTGAGCTATCACACTCACACCTTTTCTACTTAATGAAGCTAGAGGAAGCTTATTACGAGATTTGATTTATAGGGACAATCAACATGAGCCACTTGTACAAACCTCAATAAAGATTTTCAGTGCAGCGGTTGACATGCTTTTTGGCTGGCATCATTCCCCATGTCAGTGTCTTTCTCCTTAGGAGATCTGCTCCTGTAATCACTCACAGCGGAGGAGAGACGGCGAGTGCCTTTGCTCACAGAGATGCTCCGAACAGAACAGAGGAAGGTGAATTCAGCTTAGACAGGTCTCATAAGGGAGGGCTGAACTAGATCTGCTTTACAGCTCCCTGCAGTTTTCTGTCAAAAGAAATTTTGATGGTTTAACATTTGAAAATGAAGAAATGAAGATATGAATAAGATATAAACATTATATAATATAAATATTAGTATTGTAATTTTACAGTTGAACTGTAAAATAAAATTCTTATTATAAAATCATCATAATAAACAACAAAATTTTATTATTATTTTATCCAATTTATATATTTTACAGTTGTACTGTACAATAAAGTTGTTATTATAAAATCATCATCATATTAAACAACAACAATATTATTATTATTATTTTGTCCAATTTATATATTTTACAGTTGTACTGTACAATAAAATTATTATACTTTTCTTAAATACAGTATTCTAAATATTTCACAGTGATATAACAGTAATAATATTACATATTTTGTTTTTATTTAGTAATAGTAATCATAATAATCATCACAATTATCAGAATAAAAATAATAATAATAATTATCAAATTGATATATAATCACAAAATATTTGACCAAATATTTCAGCCCTGCAACAACATTAAACCATGAGTTTATTTTTTTTTATCACATTTTAAATCTTTAATTTTTTATTTTAAGAAGAATCACAATAATTCTTATTTTCCCCTCAAATTGTGCAGCTATAGGTGGAACCATTATAATTCAGGTGTGAGTTTGTGAGGTGTGAGGACTATCTGTTTGACTGACCAGTTATTAAACAAGGAGACCTGTCATTGAATTTGGAATTCTGTTTGGTTTGATTTTTCTGTTTGATTTTAGCGGTGCAGAAATGTTTGATTTAGCGGTTGCTACTGAAATAACGGAGGGACCAGTTATTAAACAAGGAGACCTGTCATTGATTGAATTTGTAATTCTGTTTGGTTTGTTTTTTCTGTTTGTTTTTAGAGGAATCCCTGTTCTTATAACAATATCCTATCTTCTTGCCAATCCATCATTAAACAGGATGCTAAATAGGTCCACAATGTGAATCACCTGCTTTCAGCTGACACTGAAAACACATTTAGTGTGTGACAGAAGTGTGTTTCTGACCTCATCTCTCACTCAATGGTGAAAAGAGGAAGTAGAGTGTGTGTAGTACTCATCAAATATTGTCTTTAAATAGTGTGTTTAAGTGACATAATTAGTTATGCTGTTTTCCGAAGCCCCAAAATATTCAAGTTCACATAACTTGTTTTGCACCATTTGTGCTACAGATATGAATTAAATCAGAATATCAGAATATCCCCAAATATCATTTAACCTGGGCCAGCAAACAACTACCCTAGTGACACCTTAGCAACCACAGAGAACCCACCCAGGAGTTGGGCCTTAGAAAAAATAGAGTAGTGACACATTAGAAACAAGAGAGAATTCACCAGGGACAAACTGTAGAAAATTCACCAGCCACCAACACAACAGAGAACCCACCCAGGACACCCAAGCAACACTTCACCAGCCACAAACTGTAGAACACACCCTAGCAACACCTTAGTAGAACAAACACACATGTAATGCCTTAGCAACCACATAGAACACACACAGGACACCCAAGCTACACTTCATCAACCACATACTGTAGAACACACCCTAGTAACACCTTCGAAGAACACACACATGTAATGCCTTAGCAACCACATAGAGCCCACCCAGGACACTCAAGCAACACTTCAGCAACCACATACTGTAGAACACACCCTAGTAACACCTTAGTAGAACACACACACGACACCCGAGCAACACTTCAGCAACCACATACTGACCATTTTACATGATATACTGTATCTTCTTTAAATGACTTGCAGCAGGTGTTCAAGTTAGGGGCTTGAATGGGCACAATGATGATAGTTTATGAATCCAAAACTTCTCAGAACAAACCATTAACCACTAGTCTACACCATGCACCGAAAAACACCACATTACTTATTCAGGCTGTTTTTATGCACTGTAAGATGTGTGAAGTTGACACACACACACACACACACACACACACACACACACACACACACACACACACACACACACACACACACACACACACACACACAGTGTTTCACTTCCTATGTAAAAATAAGCCATTGACAACAGAAAGTTAGTTTAGCCTCCTGTGACTCTCGCTTTTTAGTTTATTTGCAGCTTATTCTGTTCAAGAGCTAGCTACTTAGACTGGATGAGATCGTCTAACATTTAAAGTGACCAACCACAAATTATTAGACAAAGTAATGAAGTTCCATGCAACAAAGTAGAAGCTTATTTCACTAATGCACCTCTCCACAAAAGGGTACAAGGAAGAAATTGGTTCAAAATGAGTGATGTCTTTGTGAAAGTATGAAAACAAAGTGGAATCAAAGTGGAATCACATTGTTCTGTGAATGCTTCACATTGTGCAGCATGTTTGCTTTTATCGTGGACAGATAAATGACTTGTTGCAGGACACTTGTCATGTTGCAACATGCCATTACACAACAGTGCTAGAATAAAATTTCTATATAACAGCCAAAAATATGACTGAAACTAGTAAATATGTTAATAAAAAAGCAAGTGCAAATGGTCATTCTAATAAAACTGTTAAAACAGAATAAAAAGCATTTTACTTGGTCTGTATAATGAGTTCAGTTATGTTCTCAATGCTGGTTTTAGAGCACCAGTTTATCAGTTTTAAGCATCTTGCAACATCCTGTCATAATTTGAATCATAAATTTTCTCCCCAGGTATAAGTTCTGTAAAGAGATTGTATTCTCATATGAGCACTTTTGAGTTGTGAGACCATATGTTTGGCATTATTGGCTTTGGATGCACTGAATGTTTGAGGAGGTTCTGTCAGTCAGTTTTTGGGACAATGTCTTTTCTCCAGGGCATTAATGCAGCTGATAACGGTGGCAAGCAGCCTTCACTGCCCACTTCAGCAATGTACCAGTTAGACATCGTGCTGAAAAGAGGAAACAACCTTGCCATTCGAGACAGAGGCGGTAAGACCTGCTGCTCATGACCTGATGCTCATGTTGTCTCCACTAATACCACTGTCAGGAAAACACGTCTAACTTTTAATTAGATGAATTTATATGCTATTTAAAACTAATGTTCCTTCTATGATTTGTTGAAACAAATGATCAGTTATGTTGAGACCATAATGCTCTTATGTTTCAGGAACAAGTGACCCGTATGTGAAGTTCAAAATTGCTGGCAAAGAAGTTTTCCGCAGTAAAATCATCCACAAGAACCTGAACCCAGTTTGGGATGAACGTGTTTGTCTGATAGTGGACAATTTACAAGTGCCTCTGTATTTTAAGGTAAAAATTCTGCTTTTACTCACTTGTTACCAGTATATAGAATGAATCTTAAATGAATGACTCTTAAGAGTCGGTTTGTTTTAGTGAATCAGAATCATACAGCTCGATCAGTGTATTCCGAAACCCAAATTAATGTTTCGTTTTGGTGAATCAAAAACATACTGCGCAACTGGTGTAGTCTGTTTTTTTAAATTAATCGTTTAAGTGAATCTCCTTGACCAGTGCAGTCCGAATCCCAAATTACAGTAATTACTATTTTTAGAGAATGAATGGGACAGCTGATTCCGAATCCTGAATGAATTACTTTTATGAGTGGATTAATTTTAGTAAAACATTAGTGAACAATGTAGACTGATTCCAATACAAATGACTCTTATGACCTTTTTTTTTTTTTTTTTTTTTTTTTTTTAGAAATGTCAACAGTTATCAATCAGTCATTAAGAAGTCTAGAATGATCTCTGATATTTCTTCCTAAAGAATTTACCCTTTTGCAATCTATTTTAGGTGTTTGACTATGATTTTGGCCTTCAAGATGATTTTATGGGCTCAGCTTACCTGTACCTCGATTCTCTGGAGCTCCAGAGGTATCTTGTCTTCATCATTACTGCAAAGATATAAGAATTCAACAGTTAGTGTCAAATTAATACATTTACATGTATGCATTTAGCAGACACTCTTATCCAAAGCGACTTACAGTGCATTCAGCCTAATACATTTTCAATCAGGATAAAATGGTATTCAGATATATTAGGAGTTTCATGAAATTAATGTTGACAAGGTCAGTTTTGCTAATGTTTTGTTGTGAGCTAAGAGTTTATACTGACATCGAATGCCATGGATGCAGTTTTACACAAATGCAAAAGTTTTTGGTTACCAAGTATTATATTGATAAGTGGACACTTCTAATACTACTTCTAATGGTGGTCATAACAGCCCATGTTTGTGTTGTAGACCTCTTGATGTTCGGTTGGACCTTCAAGATCCTCACTGCCCCAATCAGGACCTGGGCTCTCTGGAGCTGGCAGTCACTCTGTTCCCAAGAAGTACAGAAGACAGAGAGGCCCTGCGACAAGCGGTAAGACTCACTTGGTAGATTAATGTTGTTTTATACTTGTAAAAGGTGGAAAAGACTCAATCTGCCAGCAAACTCTCAACATGCATCCAAAAAGATTTCATTCTGACATGTTTACAGACCTCAGATTTGTTTCACACCTTTCACACTTTTTACTGTATAAACTGTTTTTAGCTCTCAGGAAGTGATTAGCAACCACATCCAGTCATCTGGTTTTTGAAAATTATGAGAATCCTGCAACAGAAGTTGATAATGTGCTCAATCTGTTTACTGTACACTACCTAGTGTACATCAAAGTGTCCTGAAAAAAGTAACACAGTTTCCACAAAAAACAGTTTTAAAAATTAATAATAATTATAAATGTTTCATGAGCAGCAAATCAGAATATTACAATGCTTTCTGAAGAATCATGTGACATTGAAGACTGGAGTAATGATGCTGGAAATTCAGCTTTGCATCACAGTAGTAAATTACATGCAAATACATTCAAATAGAAAACAGTTATTGAAAATTTTAATAATATTTCACAATATTACTGTTCTTACTGTATTTCAGCAAATAAATGCAGCCTTGGTAAGCAAAAGAGACTTCTTTAAAAAATATTTAAAAATCTTACTAAACCCAAATGTCTGAATGGTAGTGTATATATTGCCTAGCCTACTTAAAAAACAACAACAACAACAACAAAAACCCAGTATGCATTATGCATAACGTATATTACAAATAATAGTATACTACACTGTGGTCACATGAGGTTCTATGTTGCATTTAATTTGGTTTGTGATGTCCAGTAAAAAATGGTTATTTTACTCTTTTAATCCATTTTGCTTTGTGGGATACTGTGCCCTGCACAACATGCTCATTTGGCTTACAGAAAAATTGCTGAGCAATTTATAGTAGAAGCAAAAATAGTAGAAGAATTATGTTCGGCTTGTCCAAAAAGCCCATGTCTCTTGAGAAACACTGGGATGATGGGACGTTTGTGCTATCTGCATAATTCATGAAATGACTTTGAATTAGACATTAGAAACCTGCTGCACTGTGCAGGCGGGTGGAGAACACATCGAAATTCACATGGAAGATGAAAAGACAGTCTGATGGGCGGCTTTGATCATCAGGACAGAGCGTAAGAACAGAAGATGCATCCCTTGATCAGATTTAGAGATTTAGCTTCTCTTCCAGTACAACAGTAGCTGTGGCGTTAAACAAAGCTCGCCCCCTGATTATACAGTAACACATATGACCTGCTCTGTTGTTTTTGTAGACCATGCTACTGAGGAGAAGCTGGAAGAGATGCAGTAAGGTAAAAAAGCAAGAGTGCTTGCCCCAAGATTCTCTGACTAGCTGCTGAGTAAACTGTCCCATGCATTGTATTGAGATTGTAAGCAATGGACATTTTGCAGAATGACTTTTGCAACATATTCAGAGAAAAACTGGTTTGTGTGCAAAATGTCCTAAATGTCAGATACGGGTCAGAATTGCAGTCTGGTCAGAGGATGAAGAGTTTTATAGGTGCATTAGTTGTGACAGTCATGCATCTCTTGGGGTGATGGGCCATGGATTTTTGTAGACATCTGCATCTTATGTTTTGGTGACCCAGTCATTCATGGTGTGTGTGAAACCACTCCACACTCTTTCAGTCCTTTTCCTACTGATGAGTCATTTCATTGTTTTAAACTAGGGGATAGTTCACTAATAAATGACAAATCTGTCATCATGTATTGTATACTACTGTTCAAAAGTTTAGGATCGGTAAGATTTGCCTCTTTCGCCCCCAAGGCTGCATTTCTTTGATCAGAAATACTATTATTTTGAATACTGAAATATTATTACAACTTCTTTTCGAATATATTTTAGAATGTAATTTATTCCTGTGATGCAAAACAGAATTTTCAGCATCACTACTCCAGTCTTGAGTGTCACATGACCATTCAGAAATTATTTTAATATGCTGAAGAAACAAGACCTCAAGCGTACATACCCCAAACTTTAAAACAATAGTGTACTTACTCTCATGATGCTCAGACTGTCTTTTTGGAGCTTTACAACCACATTCGCCAACCACTTTTGTTGTTTTAGACAAGATTAGGCTTTATACATCTCATTATGTGTCCAACTCTTGTTTTGAGTATCATGAGGGTGACTGTATGATGACAGAATTGTCCTTTTGGACTGAAGTAACCCTTTAATGCCCTGTGACATGTGTGCGGAACGCAGCAGCAGCAGCAGAATCTTCGGCTGTCGGACCTGCACAGAAAGTCTCAGCTGTGGAGGGGCATTGTGAGCATTAGCCTCATCGAGGGTCGTAACCTCATCCCCATGGACCAGAACGGCCTGAGTGACCCTTACGTCAGGTTCAAACTAGGCCCACAGAAGTACAAGAGTAAGGTATGAGCGACAGTGCAGTAACATTTTACCTTTATGTATAATGCATTTTAAAGGTTTATTAAAGGGTGTAATGCTTTAGAATTATTCATTATGTGAATTGTAATAGATTATATTTTGCCGTAAATAATTAAAAATGCATAGTATAACAATGAATTGATAAGTATTATAATGTATTAACTGTGGTCGCAATTATTCATGAGATTGTACAATGCATTATTTGGTGCATTACAAGGCATGATTAAAGCATTAAAACTACTTTTATAATGCATTATACATAAAGGCTTTAAATAAAGTGTTACCAAATTTTAATTCCTGATATAACCAAGGAAAGGAAAAATAATATTAACCAATAACCCTAGCCTGCATTACTTACAGTTATATAACCAAGGAAAGGAAAAATAATATTAAGCAATAACCTAGCCTGCATTACTTACAGTTAATTGTATTTTTTTTGTATTTATTATAATAGATATTTATTTTTACATTTATTGTGATATATAATGACAAAATGTTGATATATTTTGATTAAACATTTTTGTTAAATTAATAAATTAATAATAATAATTTAAATATTTTGTTATTATTAATGTTTTTTTTATATTAAACAATTTAAACAATTATTATTTGTTGTATATTTATTTATTGAATAAATAAATACAAATCAATAATATTTTTATTAATTAATTTGTCATTTTTTAATTTATCTCAGCATCTGCTCATCATAATGACAACCTTGTTGTCACATGTCATAAGATGGTATACGTTCGGTATACGTTTCAGCAGATGGTATTCTTATTCTGTCTGCTGCCTGAAATATTTACTGAACGTTTCTATGAATACTATTTCTCTCTCACTTATTGTTCTCTTCTGTACAAACAGACAATTCCCAAGACCCTTAACCCTCAATGGAGGGAGCAGTTCGACTTGCATCTGTACGATGAGGAAGGAGGCATTCTGGAGATCACCGTTTGGGATAAAGACCTTGGAAGGAGAGACGACTTTATTGGCCAGTGTGTACAAATTTCTACATGTCATTTATTCACATTATCAGTATGTCTGTTACCTGGAAATCAAGCCCATCAATATGCCATTGCTGGATGCTTGATTTACAAGAAGTACATGTGTTTAACATATTTTAGGTGTCAGCTGGACCTGTCAAAGTTGAGCAGAGAGAAGACGCATAAGCTGGAACTTGAGCTGGAGGAGGATAAAGGGACACTAGTACTGCTGGTGACTCTGACCGCCACAGTCGCGGTCTCCATCTCTGACCTGTCTGTCAACCTACTGGACGACCCAGACCGACGCCAGCAGATCATTAAGAGATATGTGAGTGACGTCCTCACAGCCAAACAGTACATTTCTGCACAAAAGTGGGCTTTTGACACTGTACAGCAAGTGTTGCTATTAACTGCTAACATGTCTTCCTCTAGAGGGCGCTTGACAACTGAATCCTCCATTGAGCCGCATTCATATCTCAGTATAGGTTTTATATTATTACAAATTCAGCTTTGCATCACAGGAATAAATTACATTTTAAATATATATTCAATTCAAAAACAGGTATTTGAAATTGGAATAATATTTCACAATATTGCTGTTTTTACTGCATTGTTGATCAAATAAATGTGCAAAATACAGCAGAATCTGATAGTGCTCTATTCTGCAGTACACTTCTATGATCAAAAGGGGGCGTAAAATGATCACAATCCAGTGCACTGCTGGATTAACACTGGCCTCGCTCACAACTGGACAACAGTGGAGTAACTCACACGAAACAAAGACAGAGAGAGAGAGACATCTCGCTCCTCTCTGAGCTGTCTGTCCTCTCTATTCACGATTTGTCTTTGTCCTGCCACTGTCCCCCGGAGGGCCGGTCAGTGAACCACTTACAGAAATTCACCACCAATGCAGACTGACCTTCTTTCATAACACCTGCATAATGAAGATGTATTCGTGAGAGCCACCAGATAATCTGGCGTGGCGGCTCAATGTTTTTGTCTCAATGTCCACGGCCAAGTGGCTTTGACGTGGACACAAAACTGCTCGCGGACTCTGACAGGGGATTAGAAAAAGTTAGGGCCAAAATAGAGCTGTCAGAAACATATGGATGTATTGCTGCTCAGCAGATTGTGCGCTTTGAATGTAGTCATAGGCCTCCGTGATGTGTTTTTGTTCTTTTTCAGAGTCCAATAAGGTCATTGCTTAACCTGAAGGATGTTGGAATTGTGCAAGTGAAGATCCTGCGGGCTGAGGAGCTGATGGCTGCTGATGTCACAGGTAAAATCACATGTCACTTCCTGTGTTCATTTGTGCCCAGTGGAACAAAAAGCAGGATTCTTACTGGCTTGAAAAAACTGAAATTATCAGGTGATTTTAAAACTATGGCCTGGAAAACTAATTTCTGTAATTAACAAATACATATATTTTTTCTAGTTATTCTATGCTTTAAAACATTTAATTATCTACACTCTCTGATCAGTTCTGGTACTGTATATATATATTTTTTTGCATTAAAAATTAAACTTTTAGGCGTGTTTTTCAAAGATACAGTTAAAACAGTAACATTGTGAAATATTATTTTCAATTTAAAAGTGTTGTATGACTTTCCACAAAAATATTATATTTAATAATTTAATAATAAAATAAGCAGCAAAAACTGTTTTCAATATTGATAATAATAAGAAATGTTTCATGAGCAGCAAATCAGCATATAAGATATTTTACTTATGGAATAAATAACATTAAAATATGCATTGTACATTAAAACATTAAAATATATTAAAATAGAAAACAGTTCTTTTATATTGTAATAATACTTAATATTACTGTTTTTACTATATTTCTGATGAAGTGCACATATAGTATTTATTTTTTTTATTTTTTATTTTTTTTGAAATTTTAAAAATGTACCTGGACTGTAAACCGGAATGAAGTGCACATATATACATATATAGTATTTATTTATGTTTTTTTATTTTATTTTTTATTTTTTTTCTTCAGGAAGTGTATGATGGAAAGATGACCGTCTTGAAGAGAGGAGTCTCCTAATTTCATATTTTCTCACTCATAAGTTGGTCTAGTTTTTGCGGTTAGCTGTTCTCTCAGAAGCGGCCCACCTCATGGGTTCTGATTTCATGCTTCTTCTAATACCACACTATGGTGGACAGACAAAGGCTTTTAAAAACCTTTTGCACACACACACACACACACACACACACACATACACACACACACACACACACACACACACACACACACACACACACACACACACACACACACACACACATTTTTTCTGTGCCTTTCTTTAAAAAGGTTTAAAAAGACTTGTCTTCCAATCTGATTTTTGGCTCCTCTGCACTTTTTTTCCCTCCAACATTCACCCACACCGAATCTGTGTGCTTTTCTCTTCACATTTATTTTAGCTGAGAGCTTACCAAAATTAGCCAAATATTTCACAAAACAACATGCAAGTGGGCAAGATGTGTAGAATTATATTCTTTCAGCACAGATGTCATAGATGTTTTACTCATAGTATGTAATGATTAACTTAATAGAAGGATTTTTTTTTGCAATTAATTAAAATTTTAATGAAAGTTAAAGGCAGATATCATTTTTTGCTAGTTTATAGAACTATCGTAACTAAATATTTAATATTCATCATCATTACTCCAGTCTTCAGTGTCACATGATCCTTCAGAAATCATTCTAATATACTGATTTGCTGCTCAAGAAACGTTTCCTGTTATTATCAATGTTGAAAACAGTTGTGCTGCTTAAAATTTTTGTAGAAACCATGATACTTTTTTTCTAGGAAAGTTGAAAAGGACATAAGAGTACATGAAATTACTGGGGAGAAAACATCATAGGCCACAAGAAGCTGTGTTGCAGCTCTACCGATTTCCAGCTGTTTTAAATGTATCTTTATTATTAAATAAAAATTACTTACTAGAAACTAATAGCTACAGACTTCAATATTTAATTTCACGGTTGTCATTTCATTCATATCATTTTCATATCTCACTTGGGAATTTTAAACTAAAAGCTTTTGAATGCAACATTGTGTTTCAGGAAAGAGCGACCCGTTCTGCATTGCAGAGTTGTGTAACGACCGTCTACAGACACACACGGTCTACAAGACACTGAATCCTGAGTGGAATAAAGTCTTCACCTTGTGAGTTCATTATGCACATCCACCGCAGCTCCCAGCAGAGGACAAATTAAAATATCCACAGCTGATGAAGTTGTTCTGTCACGGGCACTCGCATTTAAAAAACCAAACCAACCAACTATCAGCTGCAATTTGGCTTGATTGTGTAATATATAAAATTATAGAAAACATCAAATGAAAATGTATCCCATTTACTTGTTGACATGCATACAAGGTCAAAAAACACTTTTATTATCTTATAATATGCATTTATTTTTACTTACTTGCTCAACAACTCCCAAAAAAATCACTCAACGATTAATTTTTCCAAACCCTTCCTTTGCCTGATGCTAATCTGCGTTGATTGGTCGATTGGTCTCATTTTCATTTCATCATGAGCCTCTAATGCCCGAGCGGCAACCTCCCGCTCTCTCTCATGAAGCCAACAAGGAAGTGATTAAAACTGCGATTCGTCGACTGGCCGCTTGAGGCTGGCTGCAAAAGGGAGTCAGTCCCATAGACTCCCCATGTTAAAATGCCCAACTTTACAGCAGAAAAAAAACACGTTTACAGCCTGGTTCAAAAAATGATTTTGGTCTATATAGCTAATTTTGCCCTTCATGACAACTGTGAGAGGGGTGAATTTTTTTATAACTCATCCGTTTAAATTCTATTAAGCCTTAAAGTTCCGCATAATTAAGGACGTGGCCACTTGAGTGACAGGTGGATTGCTGCTACTGACACTGCCGTCGAGCTAGGTGGGCGTGGCTTCAGTGAGCAACTCCCGCCTTTTTGCCCATTTTGGATTATCTGGGAGTGATGCGCGGCGACGCGCTGCCAAGTTGGCAACGGCCCGTTCCGCCCACTTTGAGCTTCAAATGTGCTCTTCAGAAATCTGCGGGTGACATCCATGTTTTTATACAGTCTATGGTAATGCCTGATAAAGCAGCATTTGTGAGGGCAGTGCTGCTTTGTGTACAGCGTTACCGGGGAAACCGCTATTTTTACTGCTCCAAAAGTGGCACCTAGTGGCAAAGAATGAATTTGCATTTTCATTCAGACCAACGCAAAAGGACTAACAAGTGGACAATAACTTTATACACAGTGCACTTTCAGATTTAAAACTTTGCAGGATGTTTTCATTCACTTAGAGCTGCGTTTCACACTGCATGGAAGGTAATTTTCAAAAATCCATAATAGAGGCACTTTAAGAAATATGAATGGAGCAGTCATCATGATTCTTGGATCATTTGTTGTTGCAGGATGTTTAGGTTGCTAGTCAGTTGCTAGGCTGTTTTGGGCTGATTCTTGGTGGTTTCCTACTGGCCTAATGAGTCAAACAATCCTAGTGCCAATTGTTCATGATATTTTGGCCTCTAGATATGACTTGGTTTTAGTAATTTAGTGAGACTATCACCATTTACCTCACAAAACATTGCAATATATCACAATATCTCTTGCATGCTTTGCTTCACTTTTGTCTAATATCATAAATTAATACTTCTAGTTCCAATATCAGTAGAACTGTATAGGAAATGATATAAAAGCACACATTAATAAAAAATAATAATTTAATGAGGTAGAATTGAGGTATAAATGCAATGTTGTGAAAATGTCTCTACATTGATCAAAAGCCAATCATTTAGAAAAGTTATAGCACACCTTTTTTTTTTTTTCAAAAAAAAGAAGCTGTGTGATTTAAGGTTTCAGTATGGATCTTCATAATTTCCAACAGAATTTTACTCAAAAACATGTCACTTTATTATGAAAGTTTTTTCTGCCATGGAACTAAAATATAAAAAAAGTAACTGACTACATATCTCACAATTCTGACTTTTCTCATGATTGTGAGATGCAAGCTAAGTATTCAGAGAAAAAGAGTCAAAATTGTGATATATAAATTCAGAATTCCAATACTTCCAGGATTGCAAGAAGTAAGTAGGATATTTTAGATAAAAAAAAATTTCCTTGGCACAAATAACCTTCCATACATTATGGCATTTCAATGCATTGCAAATTCCTGTTTGCAATAATGTGTTGTGCCTTTAGTATATTTGTAAATGCAATATACTAAACCATATTATAAACAATAATAATTTGTTATAGCACACCTTGATCTAAAAAAAGGCAGCAAGATTTAAGGTATCATTCATCATCCAATCAAATCCTGAAGTCAAGTACTTCCCTACATAATTTCCCACAGAAATGCGCCACATTATGGCATTCAAATGTTTTGCAAATTCCATTTAATGCTGACTTTATACAGTATTTGTAAATGCAATACTATAGTCAAAAAGAATAGAAATGATTCTGTATATTTTGTTTTGTGTTTGTGTTTTCACCCTGCAGTAACGTGAAAGACATTCACTCAGTGCTGGAGATCACCGTGTATGATGAGGACAGAGATCGCAGTGCTGATTTCCTGGGTAAAGTGGCCATCCCGTTATTAAACGTAAGCTCACCCCATTCAGCTTCTCTAAATTCTTAAATCCACGTGTGATTTTAAAGGCGCTTTTATAGACGTGTTTGAAACAAATCGACTCGCCGAACGAGATTGATGGCGGCGTGTCTTTAAAAGTGCACACAGCTGGGCCTCCCGGTGCCTGGGTAATGTCTCGGTGACAGAGGGATGCTGGTAATGAGCAGGTACTTGTCAGAGTTGGATGAGCTGGAAGGAGGGAGGGACGGGGAGGGAATGTGCGGCTGGCTGTTTGATGCTGCCGCTGGGAGATCAGGGGTCAGCCGAGGAGGGGGGTCCGCTGGGGCTTTGCCAGACAGCAGGCTGTCACGTCTTCTTCACACAGATCTGCAACAGTGAACAGAAGGCCTACGTCTTAAAAAACAAGGAGCTGACAGGGCCAACAAAGGGGGTCATCTTTCTCGAAGCAGACGTCATCTTCAACGCCGTAAGTGTGCGCTGCGCATGGAGCGCTGGATGTTGTGTCTTTTGTTTCTGCTTTTCCACACTGTCGAATATGCAGTAATTATTGATGCATAGAGAACTCCAGCGCTAATTAAAACAAATCATAGTGCTTCTTATCGCTTCGGTGAAAGCCAGTTTGCGGACGTTCGTTCCACCAGAACAGAAGTACATCGAAGAGGAGTCCAAAGTCTCTAAACAGGTAAAATACCAAAAATTACACTATTCATTAAAAGGAATAGTTCACAGATAATGATACCTCTGTCATTATTTACTCCTTTCCGCCTGCTATACAACGGCTCCAGAGGTGTAGGTAGTAAAGCACATAATGTTAGTAATTTTTTTTTGACGCGATCAACCCGAGTTTGAATCCGCCTTTTGCCGAACTCGTTCTTCTCCCTTTTCACATCACATACCACATCGGAAAGGAATTTATTTTCAATAAAATGAAGGAAATAATCAAAAAGTGGAAAATAACGTGCCTTGTGGGTGTTTATCGGTTAAGGTTAGGTTTAGGGAGGGCTTTATTGTCCAAAAGCGGCAAGCATTTAATAATTTTAATAAAATTATAATTTACACTCAATACATTATTATTGCATACTATTTATAATGTACTACAAGATCCAGATATCTGGCACTATTTGCATCAAGTAATATAAACAGAATCTGACTACTATTATTGCAAAGAAAATACTTGTATTTTTACATAGTGTAAATAGAACCTATCAATATTTTCACTTAGTGTAAATAGAATCCATTGCTATTTGCACGTAGTGTTAATTTCAAGTAATGAATTTTTTTTTTTTTTCTTATGGTTTTAGTTTTACTTAACTTTAATAACCCTGCTTCAGAAGACTTTGAATATAAATCACAAAAGTCATACGGACCACTTTTATGGGGCTTTTATGATGCATCTGAGTTCCATACATAAAATAACAGCACACGGGTGTGAAATCACATTAGGGGCGAGTAAATAATAACATAATATTCATTTTTAGGTGAACTGTTTATTTAATCCAACGGCTGCAATCAAATCAAAACCACCCCAATGAGTGCCGCCGGTCCCATGCCCACCACACAATAAGCCGACGTGTTTGGGACAGGGGGCGCAAGCGCTGAATCGCAGCATTTTCCCCCTTGCCCTGCCGCTCTAGGTGTTGAATAGAAATGTCAAGCCGGCCCTCATGAGAGGAGAGGGGCCACCCCAGAGGGCCCGGCTGCGGCTCTATGGCTGTGCCTGCTCATTGTCCTCTCTCTCAATGTGCCTGCGTGACAAAAGCGCTGAATTGGAGGGGCTGGGCTGAATCAGACGCTGTCACAAAGCTGCGCATTGAGCAGAACAGACCGATTCTTCAGTCCTTTATGTCCATCTCAGTGAAGAGTTCAACCGCGGATTCGGCCCGTATATCTATCCCCAGCTGTCAGTCACACCGTCACTTATGGAGATGATTACATTTGCCTCGTTTTTTGATATGCCATGAGATTAGTGCACCTTTTGGGGTGGTTTGTGTTAATCATGCGTATCAGAACAAAGTCGTTTCATTTTCTTTAGTTTGGCCTCTGATGGAAGAGAATAATATTTATGTTTTATAACAAAAAAAAAAAAAATCTAATTTTTGAATGTTTATTGTATAAAGGTTTTTATTTTCTTTTGAAGCACACAAGTTTGAGGTCAGTTAGACATATATATATTTTTTATTAATACTTAAATTGATTAAAAGTGACTGTAAAGATTCATAAAATTTATGTTACAAATTGATAGTTAAATCGATCAAAAGTGACAGAGACATTTCAAATAAATGCTGTTCTTTTGAATTTTCTATTCATCAAAGAATCCTGAAAAAATGTAGCATGGTTTCCACAAAAAAAAAAAAAATAATTATAAAATAAAATATTAAGCAGCAAAACTGTTTTCAACGTAATAATAATAATAAAATAATTATTATTGTTTCTTGAGCAGCAAATCAGTATATTAGAATGATTTCTGAAGGATCATGTGACTCTGAAGACTGGAGGAATGATGCTGAAAATGCAGCAAAATTTAATTACATTTTTACATTATAAAATATGAAACAGTTATTGTGAATTGTAATAATATTTCACTCTATTACAGTTTTGCTGAATTTTCACAGTCAATTAAATAAATGCAACCTTGGTGAACATAAAAAAACTTATTTCATAAACATAGAAAATGGTAGTGCATTGTTTTAATGTTTTGGTTAAAATATATCTCATATAATTGCACAATATATATAATTGTGAGAATATAAAGTAATACATAATATAATTCTTATACAAGTAAATTATATAACTTTATAAAATATATTTTGTGATTATATAATAATAATATATATATTTTTTTACATTTTAATATTCTTTTGGTTTAAATATATATATATTTATGTGATATAAACATAAAATATATCAATATATTTCAATAACATAATGGATATAATATTTCCAATTTCTTGGTATTCAGCAGTATTCTCAAATAATGATCATTATTTTTAAGGAGGCTGTGGTGTAGTTTATGGCTAACTGCTCTTGTTTTGTTTGAATTTCTTTCTCACATTCTCAGATGCTGCAGCAGAATTTTAACCGAGTGAAGCGCTGCGTCCTCTTCCTCATTAACATGGGCTCCTACATCAACAGCTGTTTTCAATGGGAGTCCCCCCGCAGGAGTATATGTGCTTTCTTGGTAGGTGGCAAACTCTGTATATACACACAGAAACAAACACCATATTAATATGATACACAGCTTCAAGAAACTCAAACTCTTGTATTATAGATAGATAGGTCTAGAGAATAGATATATGGATGCACAGAATGTATATATTATGATTTGAGTGTGTTTGGTGACTCCTGTGTGTTGAAGGGCTGTGATGTGTCAAGTGTGCTCGTAGTTTAGCGCTGAAGAACCCTTGAGCTAAAAAGAGTAGATGTGATCTCTTAGATGCCGTCCCTCTGTGGCCTCGCGCCCGACCTCACCCCACGCCCCCGCCTGCCCCGCTCTGAACACCTCAACAGCCCTTCACACGGTTCCCTCTCGCTTTCACACACTCCATCTACTCACTTCCCTCCTGTACCTGAAGGAGGCGCTGTAGACTCTGAGTCGCCCTCACAATAGATTCGCTTTGCTATTTTCATGCATACCTGTTCATGAAAATTAACTGACCGAGATTTGACCTCCCTCTTTAAACAGTGAAGTTCAGCTCTGGTTTACGGCTATGACTTGAAACTTAAAGCAAAACTCATTTACAACACAGTAACAAAGACTATAAAACCGTTTCAGCTCTAATATCTGATAGAATGAACCACATTCAAAGCCTTTGTGAACATCATTAATACATACATACATACATAAATACATACATACATGTATAACACTCATATACACACACACAGATATATAGTGCGTATATATTCACTTATGTTGTAATAAATTTTTTTAAGTTGTCCTAAGACAAAAACTCATTTTAGTTTTAGGTTTTAGGACATCTTTGACGAAAGATTTTGATCCACTTCAAATGTTGACTACTGTATATATATACACTAAGCTTTTGAAAAAGTCTCTTATTATATTCACTAAAGCTAGATATATTTGATTTAAAAAAAAATCATTAAAAAATTAATCATTAAATTTAAAAATTTAAAATAACTGTTTTTATAAAAGATATATATATTTTATATATTTTAAAATGTAATTTATTTCCTGTGATGGAAAAAAGTAATTTACTCCTTTGATGAATATAAAGTGTTTTTATTTATTTTTTTGATGAAATTATAAAGGCCTTTACTGTCACTTTTGATCAATTTAATGCACCCTTACAGAATAAAAGTATTCATTTATTAACAAAATTCCACAGATTTTAAGTGATAGATAGATAGAGATATTAGAATTATAATGAACTATTGGTATACTACTATAGAACTATATTATATTAACTACAGTATATTTATTTATAACCATTAGCAGTTATTGTAGTAACTTATTATGAATGAATTATTGTAATGAAAATGGAATTGCAGGACATCTAGTAATCAATAAAATGATACTTTTAATAAAGAATATTTTGGTTGTGATTGCTCAGATCTTTGTGGTGGTGGTTTGGAATTTCGAGATCTACATGGTTCCATTGTCCCTGCTGCTGCTTCTGACCAGGAATTACTTCCTGCTGGCCTCGGGGAAGGAGTCGCGCGAGGGAAGTGTGGTGAGTGTGTTTATGGATGTTGACTCTTGAGTCTAATGAGGGCTAAATTTGTGACATTTATCTCCAGCTCATTTTAAGCACATGGTTGTTGTAGGCTGTCACAGGAAATTGCAATGTCTCACCCTACCCAAACTATCTTTGATTATTTGAACTAACCATCAACAATTCCTGGTTAATAAAGAGTTACGTTATATTGTGCACAGCTGGAATTGAATGTTTTTTATTCCAATTACTTCAGGTAATTAAAAGTAGCACAGATATATGAGCTCTTAAACGTGCCATTCCACTTACCTGGTGTATTTACTTATCACATTTTCCAATTAAATTGTGTCAAACTAATTTCATGCCATCGTGAAATGTTGTCAATCACACTAAATGTGTACGCAAAACTCCCTGCAAATTGATTCCACTGTAATTGTTAAAATAGTGTGGAATGAGTGCTGATGACTTTCAGTGAGCGGTGTTTCTGAAGAGGGTGTTCGCTTCCCAATTAAGCCATCCAAATTTGAATTACATTTTTATTCAGGAGTATCAGGAGTCAGTAGCGATATGCATCAGATAAATTTCAAAACAATAAAATAATAATTTTCCACTACTTTGCAAATTAAAATATGAAATTACCATATTGACCAGCATGAATTAATTCTTTTTTTTTTTTATTGCTTTTTTTGTAAGCTTAATTTCAGTTGACGGACACATGACAGACACTGAGAGAGAATCATTTTCACATTCAGAAGGAGATAGACACAACTATACAGTCTGTCTCAAATGTGAGCCGTATGCATATGTGTTTTCATATGTGGCCTGATGGCTAATAAATGGCGGAACAGTTGGCATTAGATTGTCATCAGTCTGTATGTGATGTAACGTGAGTGTTTAAATGACATTCTAAACTCCCCAGAGGAAAATGTTCTTGCTCTGAGGTCGATCTATTATTGCTCAAGAGACTTACTGGAATTCTCAGTCATGTTTTATTTAGATATCAACTTCATCTCAGATGTTTCTTTAAAAACTGATGAGAAAAATATAAATGAGATGGTTCTTGACATTGAGTATATAAAACAGGGTTCTCGTGGTGATTTACAAATAGTGATTTACAGGCCTGGAAAAGTCAGAAAAATTAATAAAATGTTAAAAAGTCATGGAAAGTTTTTATCTGATAAAATTCAGATAGAAATTATTTTAATTGCAATTATTATTATTATGTTTTTTATTATCAAGTTATCAGGAGTGACTTGGAAAGATCATGAAAATGCATTTGTCAAAATATTCCTACTACAAAATGAATGTGGATAGAACTTAATGAGAAATGTTTAGGTTAACATAAAGATCTCATACTTATTGTGAATCAAGTTCATATCGACTTTTGCAGATTTTGGTATCTTGGCAAATCTGAGCGAAGTTTAAGCAAGAGATTTCTAGGGTATATTTCTTGGGAGAAGCAGGAGAGCAGAGTTTCTATTTGCTCTCCATTTGATTTCATTACTGCTTTCATTCTAGCAGAAACAACTGAGTTATTAAAAAGATCGCACTTGTGATTTTTCTTGATAGCAAGCGATGGAGGACCTTCTTGAGGATGTGGATGAAGAATATGACAAAGATGACAAGGTAACTATACATTTCTATGTGTAACTCATTTAGACTCCTCTTATCACTTGGTTACAAGCATGGCCAAAGGAAATCTACCCTGTATCTCCTTTCTATATAAAATAGCATCATTTGTGGTCAAGTGTTATAGCTGAAGCTCTCGGGGACAGCTGAAAGATTGGCATACAGACACACAGTTTAATATATGTGTCAGTGCTTTAGTTTAATTGCACCTGAGACTTGCATTGCCAAATATATCAACATATCGCAGATGTTTCACTCCAGCCATTCGTCGCATTCCCATAGCCCTTTGTGTGCCACAAGGCAGCCATTAGCTGCCTGACCTTTGACCTTGGGAGCTAATTTGGGTATTTTGGCACAAATGACCCAGACACCTGTTTTCCATTCATAAGGACCCCTCATAGGCCCGGGCTAAGCCTGGACATATGTTTGCACTTAGCTTACCATGAAAATACAGCAAGGGTTGGTATCACTCTCCAAGCTTTCAGAAATTGTTCCTGCTAATTTATGGGGACAATTGATTTGTTGAACCCTGACTCTGTAAGTTATTGGAGAAAGAATAACACAACTTGCAGCCTGTCCCACTGATTTTCCATCTGACCAGAGACACAGGTGAGGACTGGGGTGCAGAATAAATGCTGTCAGACTGGCCACGATTAAACAAGGAAAAACACAAGATAGCATGGTTTGAATCACTAATATTTTATTGAAAAAAGATTAATGACAATCTATTAAATACCCCATAAAATGGTGTAATTAAAATTCAGATTTTTTGTTTTGGGACAGGACATATTGAAGGGCAATTTTTTTAAATAGTCAACAGACTTTAGTTTTAAAAAGTTTGGAGCTGGTTTTTTAATGTTTTTGAAAGAAGTTTCTCATGCTATTCAAGGCTGCACTTTTTTTAAATATAGTAATAAAAAACAACAACAAATATACATATATATATATATATATATATATATATATATATATATATATATATATATATATATATATATATATATATATATATATATATAGTAAAAACATTAATACTGCGAAATATTTTTTACAAATTAAATCTAAAAATAAACTATTCAAATATTTTAAAATGTAATTTGTTTCATTTACTTGAAATAGAATCTTCTAAAATCTTTTGTAAAATTTAATGTATTTACTGTCAATTTCAATCAATTTAATGCATCCTTGCTGAATAAATTTATTTAAAAAAAAAAACTAACTTCAATATATATTAAATAAAATCCTTACAATAAATTCCCTTTCTCTCTTTTCACTTCATTAACTTACAATTAACCATATTTTTATTCAGAAACATTAACAGATATCTTTATTATAGTAACTTATTATGAAAGGACTAGGAAATTTTATTATATGGACATTTAGTAGAAAATGGAATCAGCCCAACAACTTTGCTTCTTGCTATTGAAAATCTATTTATGCACCACATGAACAAGATTTCAATATTTATGGTCCATTATCCAAGACAAAAACTGTACATTTTAAATAAAAAAACACCGAGAACAGTTAGAAAAACAAGCAGAAGGATATGGGAAGCTCACAAATCGAATTTGATTTACAATATTTTAAATGCAACTTTTGACATTTGATTGAGATGAATTTAAATCTAATGTTAAACATTTATTCGGTTTGGTTCCAGAGAATCGCGTCATTCAGAGGCCCTCTTTTCCATATTAATGAAGCTGTGGTTTGGGATTGGAGACTTGCTGCTTTTGTGTTAAGCTACACCAAGTAACCTTTTAGTCTAAAAAGAAGAGACACCAGACAGCAAACAAAAGCTTCCCCACCCCCACGTCTTTCATTTCTCATAATGCAACTAAACAACTCTTGTTACCTTATTAGAAGATTTCCTACAGACCAAAATACAACTGTTCAAAATCTGCAACTACTGTATGTACAATAAAATAAATTCTGTTGAGTAACTTGCCATGTGCATGTGCGTTCAAACAACAGGACTCAGAGAAAAGGGGCTTCTTGGACAAATTCTACGCGGTTCAAGATGTGATCCTAACAGTTCAAAATGCTCTGGATGAAGTGGCAAGCTTTGGGGAAAGAGTGAAGAAGTGAGAAGTTTGGTTTCTCATACCTTTGGTGTTTACTTTTTTAGTTGCATTAATTTTGTGTAATGAATGCATGGTTCCTCTCTTTCAGCACGTTTAATTGGTCTGTGCCTTTTCTGAGCTGGTTAGCCATAACGGTTCTATGTGCTGGTGCCACACTAATATACTTTATTCCACTACGATACATTGTGCTGGTCTGGGGTGAGAATTCCTATTGCTTTTGTGTATTAAACTCTTTCCCAACGGTTTGTTGTAATGAATAATTGCAGAGTACCTCTTAAATAGAGATGCATTTCTATACATAAGATGAGTTCTTGCATTCTAATGATTTAAAGGGTATAATATTTTGGATATTAGTAGGATATGAACATGCATGTCCCACACAGGTATAAATAAATTCACCAAAAAACTTCGGAACCCCTACATCATTGAGAACAACGAGCTGCTGGACTTCCTTTCTAGAGTTCCATCAGATGTCCAGTTGGTAAGTGATTGATGAGGGATGTATTTTCATTCTTTTGCATGATTTACAACGTGTTTGTGCAAAATATGCTCTTCAGATTCAATACAAAGAGCTCAAACCGGAGACTTCTCTAAACCCAAGCAAGAAAAGGAGGAACAACCCCGGATAGATGCTGAACTGTGACTTTACGTTTCTAAATCATCAGCCTCGAAAGCATTGTACACATACAACACACTGTGAATGTTGCACATCTTCAAAAAGGAGATTGTTTAAAAAATAAAATATTTCTATCCTTATTTATGCAAACTTGCACAACTATAATATAGCTCAAAAACTAATTGTTCATTAAATATATTTTTAATTGTTTATATACACATTTTTATTCTGTTACTGATTCACAATCAGTGTATTGAACATTTTTAATCAAAGAGACTTATGTGGAGAAAAATACTGCAAGCCGGTTTCAGACTTATGTCGCCCATGTGAGCACCATACCTCAAAAAACTTGTGCCTACCACTTGATCACAGCTACAGCAAATTAGTCTTTTTAAATGTGATTTTTAAACCAGTCAGTTGAGCCTATATAATGCAGCACAGTTGAATGTAATAAATGCAACTGTCTTTTTGAAAACACCCCAAACCTTTACAGTGAACTTTGCACCTTTGAGGTTGCTCTATAATATAATTTTCCTTGGATAATTATTTTTATTGGCAAGCACAGGGAGAAACTGCATGCTGTGCATTTAAATGGAAAGAATGTACACATGCATATGAAAAGTAACTGTAAATATACATGTTGTTCTGGACATGTTTACCCATGACAGATGTCATATGCTATAATCACTGTTCATATGCTATGATGAAATTGTGTTTTATTGTAATATTTGTACATTGTGTTGCTTGTTAATTATTCCTCAATGATCTATGAGCATGTAACTGTTAAGCAGATATACTCAAGCAGATAAATTATTATTAGATGGAGGAATTAGTGGTGCACATGTAAAGAAAAAAAGGCATATTCATACAGGGCTGAACCCAACTAATGAAAATCTCTCTCTCTCTCTCTCTCTCTCTGAACTTTTGGGTTATTTATTTTCAAAAACTATGAATTAATAGTCCTTTTTCTGATTGTTGGTGGTTTATTTTGTATTTATTGGTCTTCTAAATTCTAGATTCTTATGATGAAACTTGAAATCACATTTCCAATCTTTACTGTTACTTCTGTACTGTATGTGAAACTAAATGTAAGGCAAGATTTTGTCCATCAGGAATTGATTGGATCTCTTTATGATTTATTTTTTTTTTTTTATATGGCTCAACGTGCACCAATGAATCATTCACAGTAAAAGAAGAATAAATAGGGTCAATTTGGATTCCATGATTACTTTAACCACATCCTACAGAAGGAAATAAATTCATTAATTAAAAACAAATTAATACATGCAGTTAAACATGGTGTCATGGGGTTTTAATACATATGGCATTGTATAATCCAGTATTTCGTCCTTGTGTAAAATGTAGATTGTTAATAAATTGTCCTAGAGCATCCAATTAACTAATCCAGATTAGAGATGTGTGAAGTGATGCATTTCTCGGGATGGGGGCCGGGATAGTAACGGAAGATGAATGAGTCACCATGCAGGTGGAGTTTTGTGTCTCCATTAACATGTTCATATGGGCAACTGGAAGATCCATCTCCCAGTTACAAAGGAAAGGTTTATAATTAGTTTCTTTAATCTCTGCCTTATTAAATAAATGCTTCTTTGGGAATCAGGACAGACTAATTGAGCTATGAAGGGCATCTTTTTAAAGTAGCAAAAGAGCAGTCTCACCCATGGCCTGGGCTTTTAAAAGAGATTAATGAGAATTTAAACCACTCTTGGGTTTCCCTTCTCACTTCTCACTTCATACCTATGTAATTCTAAAATTATTAATTTTTCATTGTTTTCATTTATTGCATTATTTATATTTATTTTCAGTAAACATTGTAAAAGCTATCACTATCATGTTTAAACACTTATATATATAATGCATAAAATAAATGTATTTATTATTTTTTAATTATTTAAATTATTAGTATATTTGCATTGCAGTAATGAAATTAACTGAGGAGAAATGTGATTAAATGTTATTAAAATAATGTCCCAATTAAAAAAAAAATGTACTAATGGTACTAAAATATGCTTAATTTTCTTAAAGTACAACATCATTTTATAAAAGATAACTACTTTTTCCTTTTGATTTTAGGTTGAAATATGACCCGGACATTTTGTGAGATTCTCCATGCCATCTAAATTTTCATACCATGAAAATCTAAATTAACACAAGAGAAAAGAATCATTATAAATAACAGTCAGCACCAGTCATCACTTTTATTCATCATCATATGCTATCTGGAAACCCAATCACACACAATACAAAAACAAAGTTCTAATCAAAGCACCAATACTGTTGTATTGCAGACCATTATTCCTCAAGAGCCTGAAGCTCATCCTCACAAATCAAACATTACGCCCCCCGGCAGAATTCAACACCCCCTCAGGCTCAGACACCCCACAGGATCATGAAGGGTGGAAAAGGTGAAAAGTGCAGGATGCGACCTGGAAATCATTGTCAAGATTGTATTTATTGTGACTTCTTACTAACATTGTTAAGTGTATGGATTTGCTCATATGTTGAAGGAAGTAGTAGCAGCAGCACATCTCATGAGGTTTGTTTGTGTCTCAGGCCAGGCATGAGCGCTTCTCTTACACAGTCTTGTGCAATCAGAAAGAGTTTCTAGAAAACAAAGTCCAAACACCACACATAAAAAAAACAGTTAAACACCAACAGTGACACAATGCACGATGCTGAAACAAGTCAAACAATAAATTACACAGTAAAACACGGCTAGATAATGAACCGTGCCTTGTTCATCTCCATACCTCATCCCTACTGATCAAAAATACCAAAGACTGTGGAATGGATACAACACATTTAAAATTAATAATGGGCCGATCTATATGTGGAACACGTAGCAGCGGTTGGAAAGCAATGCATGAAAGCTGCCCCCAGGTGCTGAGCAGAATATGAGCACTGGCACCTCTGCGGGTTCACACAAAGTGCTATACATCTAATTGCTGAAGTGTCCACTCACAGTCGCCGTGTTTCTCCATGGCATACTAATGCACTCTCGGCTCTACATGCGATGACTGGCCTTGTGTACTCCTGGTGTCTGTAGAGCTGATTAGCAGGAATTTTAGCCATTGCTGGAGAGCTGTGCAAAGAGGACATACAGACTGCTGAGTGTTTGGAGACCAGGTTATTGTTTAGATCTGCCGGCAATGCTCACAATGTTACTGTTTCAATTGAAGATGGTAGATCTGATGTATTGGATCAAGTAGGATTAGAAGGTTGAGAAAGTATTGCTGTTGAGTTGAGTGTTTACTATTCTTTAGGTTTTTTGGTATTTTGGTTTGGTTCAGTCGCGCAATATGCCTGCCTATGTTTCCTTTGTAATCATTTTCTGCAAGATGTTGTAACATAATATTGTTGAAGATAATAAACACAATGATGAAGCTCACCATCTTACTACAAAAAGTGCCTTTCTCCATTCAAAAAACAGCCATGAGTAAAATTATTTCATCATTTACTCACCCTCATGTTGTGAGTATGACTTTCTTTCATCCATGGAAGATATAAAAGATGTCTCATTTTTTTTGCCCATACAATGAAAGTCAGTGGGGTCCAAAACAACAATGTAAATGATGAAGTTCAGTAGATTTTTCATTTTTAGGTGAACTATCCCTTTACAGCAAACAGATTAAGTTCATGCATCAATTTTGTTTCATTTGAAGGGAAATAAGGAAGCATTCTGAAGCTTGAAAGGGGAAACAACAGGGAGTTAAAAAAAGAATCCATACAAGCAGACACATATTGCTTAACCATGCCTTTCTCTTCAACGGATTGCTCTGGTAAGCACACTTTCTGATCTGTTATACAACTAGACAACGGTTCAAAAGTTTAGGATCAGTCAATTTGTTTTAATTAATGTTTTTTTTTTTTTTCAATAAGGCACAATACATTTATCAGAAGTGACAGTAAAGACATTTATAAAGTTACAAAAGATTTCTATTTCAAATAAATGCTGTTCTTTTGATCTTTCTATTCATCAAAGAATCCTGAGACAAATTTCCATACAATATTAAGCAGTAAACTGTTTTAAATACTGATAATAATTATAAATGTTTTTGAGCAGCAAATGAGCATATTAGAATGATTTCTGAAGGATCATGTGACACTGAAAACTGCTGAACATTCAGCATTGCATCACAGGAATAAATACATTTAAAGTATATATAGTAAATAAAATAGTAAATAGTTATTTTAAACCGTAAACTGTTTTTTGCTGTATTTCTCCATCAAATAACTGCAGCCTTGGTGAACATAAAGATAAAGATAATGACATCACTGAATCAACTTTTTTTGTGCTGTAGCTAAAGAATTCTGGGCCCCCTGAAAGAAAAACTGATGTTGGCCCCCACTGCCATCCACTCAAATTTGGTGTTTTTTAATTTTTTTTAATGAAAAAACAAAACAGAAAATAAATAAATACATTCATGCATACATACATACACACATACAAATCCAAACATACATCACGGAGGCGTCAATTTATTTTTATTTTTTTATAGTATTTGCTCATCTGCAATACGTCTCCAAGATGTCTCTAATGGCTGGACTTTTTCCAGACAGACCTTGTACCAATTAGGACAACTTCAGAAAGTATCTAATAACCCTTTCTCTCATTCACAAGAGTCCCCACAATCATAAGAAAATGATATTTGTGTTTATTTTGATATGTACTCTCCATTCATCTCAAGGCCTCAACTGGGCTTGGCGAAAGCTTCCATGTGATGTGACACTGTCCAACAGCTCCGTCACCTTGGACTGTTCGGGAAGATCTTTGAAACAAATTCCGAAAAACCTATTCTGTAATTCAACTGATCTAGACTCTGCGGATAATAAAATAAGATACATCCCAAAGGATGCCTTCTAGAATCTGACTAATGTTACACACATAAACCTCAGAAAGAATCAGATTGAAAAATGCCTTGAAAAAGATCATGGGATTCCCATGCACTAGGCAAAGAATAACGCTCTACAGATTCATCCAAATGCTTTTAGTGAACTATCCAAACTACTAGATCTACGACTGTCTGGAAATTCTTAACAAACGTTCAACCCGTCATGGTTCCGCAACCTTACTATGTTAAAGTATTTGTATTTTTCCTTCAACTCATTGATAAGTGAATTTGAAATTTGACAATTCTTCAGTGTCCTACCGCAATTGGAAGTTGTAGATTTCTCATACAATATTCCGTCTCAAACATTTTACCCAGGATTGAAACTCAAAAGGGTTTGCTAGTTTGGAATAACTACAAACACATCACCTAGAAGGATATATTTTCCATAATCTTTGTGAGGAAGATCTCCAACCTCTCTTTGGTTTGAGAAACCTATCCGTTCTAAACTTGGGAGTCAACTTTCTCCAACATGTAAATCTATCAGTGTTCAAGAACTTTCACAACCTCTCTTTGATTTCATTGATTGACAACAGGCTAACATTCACAAGCCCTGTTCGGAGACAGGAGTGCAGAAGTGAACAGTGATCTGTTCTTTCTGATGACAATGAAGGAGACCGCTGTGAAGGCCCCTACATTCACACAAATGAACAGTTCCGCCATTATACTCCATTTACCAAAGCCGAATGTCTGGCAACAGGACCAGTTTTGGACCTCAGCAGGAACAACATTTACCATATCAATCAAAATTTCTTCACAGGAGCAGAGAACATAACTTGCCTCAATCTTTCCTCCAACTTCATTGCTTCCTATTTCAATGGTACAGAGTTTACTCACTTTCCCAAGCTAAAGTACCTAGATTTGTCTCACAACAGAGTCTACATGTGTTTATATTCTGCTTTAAATTAACTAAATTAAACTTGGATTTAAGTCACAACAAACATTACTTTGAGGTGGCGAGTGTCAGGAACAGTCTGGCGTTTCTGGAAAACCTTCAGTTCCTCAGAGTGCTCAATCTCAGTTGGAATGAGATTAATTCGCTAACCAACAAGACTCTGAAGAGCGACTCACTGAAGGAACTGCAGTTTCAAGCCAATCAACTTGATATAATGTGGAAGAAGGAAGAAGAAGGTATTTTTAAGCTTCTCTTGAACCTAACTCACCTTGATATATTACTTAACAAGCTTAATGAAATACCAGATGATATATTCAGCTTTTTTCCAAAGACACCAAAATATCTTAGCATTAGCAGGAACCCGCTTGCAGATTTTGAGTGGGAACAACTCAAATATTTACTCCAGTTAGAGACTCTGGATCTAAGTAAGAACAAACTGAGTAAAGCCACTAGAAAACTATAAAAAAAAATATATATACAAGTTCGTTGAAGGTCTTAGACTTTAGCCATAATCTGATCTTCAAGTTGCATCACAGCTTTCTCAATGATGTCAAAAGCCTGATGATCCTCAGTCTTGCTTTCAACCGCTTGCAGCATTTCAGCGATGCATCCTTTCAGACAGGTAGTGATCACTACCTGTGCATGCTTAACCTGCATAGAAACCCTATCCATTGCACCTGTGACCTTCTGGACTTCATTCTCTGGTTAGAGAAATGTGAGACAGTCCTTCCTCATCTAGCAATGGACGTCTTGTGTGACCTTCCGGAATCCAAAAGGGGACATCCAATGATCAGTCTGGACTGATCATTGCTTGCATCAACAACAGTATTGCTCAAATCCTATATGTTCTCACCTCATCCATCATCACTGTCATGATGTCTACAACGATCATGATACATGTGTTCTACTGGGACATATCGTACATTTATAATTTCTGGAGAGCCAAAATAAATGGTTATTACATGAAGACGTATGACTGCACCTATGATGCCTTTGTAATGTATGACAGGGTGTGACTGCACCTATGATGCCTTTGTAATAACCACTTGCATTTTGAACTGGAAGATAGAGGAAGGCGAATTTGTCCACTCTGTCTGGTGGAAAGAGATTGGACGCCTGGTATACCAATCATGGATAATCGAACCAGAGTGTAAACCAGAGTAGGAAGACGATATTTATGCTGATGGAGGGATTTGTTCACAGTGGGATTTTCAAGATGGCAACTTTCCTAGCACAGCAAAGGCTGCTGGAAGAGGGATTAGAAGTGATGGTGTTGGTCTTGTTGGAAGCGGTTCTTTGGCAGTCGAAAATCCTAAACTTGCGGCGCTGCATGTGTGGATGAAGAGGCTTTTTCTGGCAGAGTCTCAGACAGGCAGTCATGTTTAAGAGTCAAGGTGTGCAAAGTAAAATGTTTACAAATTATGTCAATGGATGATAAACTGGTACAAAATGAGTAGTTTCAGTTGAAATACTTTTGCTGTTGAGAAGCTTTCTTGGATTCCTTCTCCTGAACTGTTTGTGATTACAGTGTTGAAATTTTTACCTTTATTTGTATTTGTAAATTTATTGTTTAAAATTGGTACATTACTAAAGTAAACAGTTAGTCAAAAATCTATATAGGCTAATGCATTTTTAAGGAAAGTTTACATTAACCATCTTAAATATATCATTATTTTTATCTACATGGGGGACATTGTATTGTTCACTAATGTAACACTCATTTCCAAGTTAGTTTTTATCCCATGAAACCAAAATGCAATGAGTTTTTCACCATTCTGTCTGTAAAGAAGACCCCACTAATGCAGTCACTTCCCTCTTAAACTAATTTTATCAACAACTTCCCATTAGTCTTAGTTATAGTGCAATCAGAGTCACTTTTGTACAGGACATATGCTGATGTACTTTATCACTCTAGAGAGTGATACCGCGTGGTGACAGATTTTTATCAGTGCATTTTGTGGACTCACATAGTTATGATACACAAACATACAGTAACTCCAGCTCTCTACGCCCTTCCCTTTCTCATCTTTTATTCATCATGAAACCAGTGATGAAAAATTCATGACTCCAGGCAATGAAATGAATGCAAAATGAAAACTGTGGGCGTATAAAAAAAGGGTGAAAGAAAGAATGTCTCTATCTAGGGTGATGCTGGCACAAGATGCGGATCACGGCGAGGGCAGTGGGTTCTGAAGAACAACTCTCTTGCTAACTCTTTCTATGTTAATAAAGTAGATGAACTTCTGATGGACCCGTTTTATTTCTAGCATTACGAGAACCTTTGCAACTACACTGTGTGCTTGCTAAATAATATTGTAAAGTATGATGACTTTACTAACTAAACTTACCTAACCAAACATCACTCATCTACTTAAGGCCAACCATGAGAAACAAAGCAAAAATTATATGGTTTATAACTTAGCACCCAAAGTGCATCACATGGAATACCATTATTTTAATGAATAAATTAAGTAAACCTAGAGTGTCTTAAATGTTACAACAAAAAAGATCAATAGTAAAGGCAAGGGGAAACAAAGTGTACAGTGAAAAAAAATGGTGTAGAAACGATTTTCACTCAGAAATTGCTTTTAAATTTCATAATTACATAAGAAGTGGGCAGTAATGCATTGAATCATAATTACATTTGAATAAACCACATTCAATTTGTAAATGAAAATGTTAATTTAATGTATCTGATATAGGCTATATCAAGACACACTGAGATTCTGAATAAAAATGACCATAGCTGCGTCCCAAATGATGCACTATGCACTCATACACTATGTACTTATGCATTCTGTACTCAACCATGTAGTGTATGAATTATATAAGGTTATTTTGTCATTCATAATCGGAGTCTGATAGCCCCTCCACCTTCGCTACGTAATTAAAGCTGCGACAGATGAGTGCATGAAGTGTCCAATATTCCACACTTCGTTTTTTCGGTTATTGAAGTGCATCATCCGGGTGTTTAAAGTTCACTTTTTCTTTTTGGAATTTTCAGTGTGAACGCACTACTCACACTATTTATACTAAAAAAATGTCATAGAATAGTGTAACAGTACGCGATTTGGGACGCATCTTATGTTTTCAATAGCATGCTACCGTACTTGGCCAACTCATTCTATTTACTAGTATGAAATATAGTAGTATGAAACACCAACAAAGCAATATAGCATACTAATGTTTAAACTGTATTGTAAAACATATACTGCATACTGTTAATAAACCAATGCTGCGTTCCAGGCAGGTTTTTGAGCTCATAAGTCACGACTTCAAACCACGACTCACGACTTTGTAGCATTCCAGGCAAGTCACAACAAATTCCTGAGCGCAAGGAAATGTAGCTAGATTATTCATTCTATTGCAACGTTATATTGTCTTAAAGTCTATTTCTCACCGTCTACCACTTGCATAAACACCGCATCTGTAGGCAATATTATCTGTAGTGGCTACCATTGTTGTTTCGCGGGCTATGTGACATCAGAGCTCGGAACTGGGAGTACATCAATCTAGTACGAGTTCACGGGTGGGAAGTCACGGGTTTGACTGCTGTTCCAGTGCACTTTCACGGGTAGAAGGTTGGAAAAACACGGGTTACGGGTTGCCTGGAACACGGCACAAAACTTAACAGTATCAAAGACTATGGAATACCCTAAGGGACTTTGACAGTATGCAGTACGCTAGCATTCTATTTCGAACATAACCATTGCTTGTTGCCTGTGTGCTTACCTCGTCACTGTGGTGGATGGGCCTGTATGTACACACAAAATTCTGTGGATAGATCCGTTCTGCGCATATCATGTAGGCCTACATGTAGCATTTAGAGACGGTTGGTCTTCAGTGATGCCAAGTAGGTCAGTGTACCTCGCATGGGGTTGTTTCAAAGGGCGGAAATACTGCAGTATTGATTTGGACATGCCTGGATGCATTCCATTGCTCAATCTTACAAATAACCCACCAGTAATAACACCAGTTCGTTTTGTTCAGCGTCACGTTTCGAGGCGTGGAAATGTCACCACAATCCACCTTTTCCTGACGCAAAAATGGGCGCCGCCATTTGTAAATTATATGGGTAAAGCTTCCGGTCTCATTTGCGTCCAGCTATTTTTGGCTGTACAAAACAGTTAGTTTTGCTGCTTGATATTGACAATTGATGTGTCCTATCATATTATTTTAATCTGTTATCTTAATTAAGAACACACTGGTTTGTACTGCAAACGGTTTTACCGTTTACTGCATGTTGTTATTCTCCTCGTTATTTATATGGCGGCTAATGAAATGGAAGTCTCACCCATAAGTTCACTTCCGCGTTGAGGAAAAAGATGGATAACAGACCAGTGTGTAAAACTCTCGAACTTTAAATATTTCACATACTTTTGAAAATCCAGCGTTTAGTTGATCCTGATTTTATGTATTATCAATGTGTACAGGCTACCATGTAAGTCAACCATCACATGATGACATCATCACTATTTTAAAACATAATCACTCATAATTATATCTTTTGCGATCTTAAAATAATAGGTTTTATGTCTTTTATGCATAAAATTTTTAAATCTAAAAAAATCTTTGGACATTATTTATATTTTCTATATATTATAATGTTTATTTAAACATGTTCCTATTTATAAAACTTATTATTTTAATCATAAAATGATTTTACAAAAGCTTATTAGATAATTAATGCATAAATGGATATATGAACATAAAGAACTTTTTTTCTTGTAAAATGTAAGTCAGTAGCATGATGCTATTTAATAAAGCTCAGGGGAGGTCTGTGTCTGTGTACTGTCTGCATATGCAGCCATACAGTACTGAGCCCCAGGGATCATAGACGTCACACACTCTCTGGAGCTCAGGGCCAGCTGTCAGTATGCAGATGCCGGCTCATAAGGGAACCCACACTGGCCCCAGCGGTGGATGCAGGGAGCCAACCAGCGCACAGCTTCTATGTAATGAGAAGGGGCCTTTCGCTGACAGTCCACCCCTGAGTGAATACTGCGCCTGACATACAGCCACAAGCGTGATGGTTGTTGTTTGACAACTCCCTCGTCATGAATTCAGAATATGTGCACAAACAAAATGCTCGCTCTCTTTTCATTACCATTGTTCGCAAGTTGCCAGGATTCCTTCTGCTGGTGCTGTGGAGTTTTGGGGCCCAATGAGACTTGAATGAGTGTGAACCCCACTGTAGTATGTACATGAGTGTGTGTGTGGTCCTCTGTTTTTTTTTTTAAATTGCATTATTAAAGAGAACATGCTAGTGGCTAATTAGCCGTAGTTTGATGCGCCCCCTCTCTTATCATCACAGAGTTAGCATCTTTCTGGGAAACTGATTGCTTGCTTTGGGTTTCGAGCCGTTTTATCTGACATTGACCCTGCCACAACACTCCAGATGCCACGCTGAGACGTGACTGGAAAAGCAGAGCAGGAGTGTAGAGGCTCTTTTTCATTTCATTGGTTCATCAACAGGCCAATGAAATCAGTATACAACACAGAAACCCCAATGCATGACTAATTTATTGTGCCTTCACAGCTAATTTTGCCCTATTTTATGTCATTATTGTTTATTATGTCATTCTAGTTTCTAGTTGTTGCTGTGATGTGACATGTAAAAATGTTTGTTTACATGTTAACTTATGTATTATTCTTTTGAGCATATGAATTTTTAAATTTATATAAATTATATTTTGTGTTTAAAACATAAAGCCCTTTTTAAAGCTAATATTTTTTTTTCTTTTTTCATTATTGTCAATTAATGTCAAATAATACCCCCAGTTTTCATTACCCCAATGATAATATCTCATTCTCATTACTTAAAAAAAAAAAAAAAAAAATTTAAATTGTAAAATATGCATCATCAAAGTGTGTCTTCACAGAATAATTAATAAGTATTCAAATAATAGAAGAATGTTTATTTTACCCAAAAACAGTGTTACAGCAGGTTTATTAAAGTTAGGTAACTAAAACTGAACTTGAATGATTGCACAGACACTAGTGACGTGACATACAGCCAAGTATGGTGACCCATACTCAGAATTCGTGCTCTGCATTTAACCCATCCAAAGTGCACACACACAGAGCAGTGAACACACACACACACACCGTGAACACACACCCGACTTCCACTATTGGAAGAGAGCTGAAATGGATGATGACATCACTGAATCATCAATGAACTGACTTCAGCTGGAAAAATTATTCTTTGTTATTGTCTTCTTGCATTATTGACAGACAATTTTCCTGTTTGACACTGTAAAGCTGCTTTGACACAATCAGTATTGTATAAAGCGCTATACAAATAAAGTTGACTTGACTTGATTTGGTAAAGAGACTGCATAATTTGCTGTTTGAGCCAATTTGTTTAAGTGCTTTAATCAATTATAACATTTTTCCACGCTAAACCATGAATTGATTTAAACTAAAACTTTAGATTATTGTTTCTATTTAAAGCTGGATTTCTCCATTGGGAGAAAAGTGTTTTCCCATGGATATTGAGGTTCGCAGGAAAATGAGCGTGTTTTAGATATAGCCAATGGCAGTCGACTCTATTATAGATTTAATATAAAGGGCATTCCTGAGAGACACACAAAATTTCTCTCTTTTTCTTGCTCTCTTTCTTTCTCTTTCAGTGTTTTGAATATCCTAAGGTGCCATGACCTGAGAAAGTATTAATGGCATAAGTGCCACTTTAAGTGGGTCATTCAGAGGTTCAGACATATGAAATGCTGTCGCATTCTGGGGCAAATCATTATATCTTTATGATATGAAATGCATTATGAGTATACCATATAACGGATTCAAACCTGTTTTATTTTAACTCCTTTTTTTTTTTGATAGTTCTTAATTGGGTAAAATATTACAGAATATACAGTCATTTCATGTGTATAATTAGTGGTGGTTGTTAAGGGTAGTATTACTTTTTTTATAGATTGTATATAGTTTTTGTTGCAAACATAAATTATTTAAATTGCAAATAAATAAAACAAATAAAACAATTTACATTGAAGAAAGGGCACACACAATCAACCGTATTGCATTATTATGTTGATTTATTTTATATGCATTCTTTAAAAAAAATGCATTGATGAACTGTTAACATTCTTAGAACCTTTACAGAGTTCTTTATAGTGGAAAAAGTTTCTTTAGGTAGTTAAAATTCTTTACACTAAGGAAATTGGTTCTTTTAAAGAACTGTTCACTGAAAGGTTCTTTGGGGAACCAAAAGCTTTCTTCTATAACATTGCTGAGAAAACCCCCTTTTTGATCCTTTATTTTTAAGAGATGCCACAGAAAAAACATTTTGGTTTCCCCAAAGAACATTTAAGTGAACATTTCTTAAAAGAGCCATATTTTTTTTTTAGTGTGAACATTTTAAAATTCTAAAGAACTTTTTAACCACTATAAAGAAACCTTTGTGCATTGGAAAGTTTCCAGGATGTGGCAGGTTCTTCAATGAACCATCACTGCCAATAAAGAACCTTTATTTTTAAAAGTGCATTGTTGAGTAAATTGTACAGAAGGTTTTGTATTCATAAACATAAAGAAAGTTCATGGAAAACTGTAGAAAGAAGCACTTCACTATAGATTATCATTCAGGATGAATCGATTTTTGCTAAATGAGAAAATTTCTTTCTTATCTGCTGGCCAGAAACAGAAAGGGACATGCAGTTGAGAATAAACATGCTTGAAGCGGCTCTAAACACACTTCATGGTAGTGTCTACGGAGAGAAGGAGCACATAACAGTGGCTTCAGATCTTTTGTACTACACATCAAAATGGGACGCGCTGTAGCCTACAGCCTCTGGTAATTATCTCTGACTGAGAGCCAATAGTGTGTGAGTGGAGAGAGCCAGAGGGCAACAGTGCACGAGTTTACTGAAGAGTGAAGGATCGTCACGCTGGCTTCAGGCTCTATGACGACTTCAGTTAGTCAAAACCTTTAAAGGTGTAATTCAGCTGATTTATCTGATACAGATACTGGGATTGGAACAACACTGGAACCACACACTGCTGTTTCATGTTTGTTTGATGAATTTTTCAGAAGAGATCGCAACGTTTCAAACTGCTCAGATTTGTGACAAAACCAAAATCTGCAAACAGAGGTTAGATCTAAATATGATCTCAAACATTTCTTATTAAATTCTCTCATGGCCAAATTATTAAGGTATCCCATCAAACACAGAACATTCTTGTAACGTTAACATATGGTTTCCCTTTTTATCAGGTACTTAATGTTCCAAGAACTTTCTGTATTTTTGTCACCATAAATGTTGTAGAACGTTTGTTTTTTTTTAAGTTACATTTATGGGATTTTTGTGCCTTTTATTTTGAGAGTACAGTGGAGAGATGCCTGGAAAGTATTGGGGTGGAGAGAGGGGAGCGGGACCAGCAAAGGACCTCGAGGCGGGATTTGAACTCGGGTCGCTGTGAGCACAGTTGGGCTATATATCAACACACTAACCACAAAGCTATTGATGCCAACAATATTGCAGAATGTTTCAGGGAGTTTTTTGTATGACAACCTGAATGCATACAGAACATTCTCTAATGGTTATTTTGGGGTTAATTTTTCCCTTTTTAATTTCGAGGTTAAAATTTGGAGGTTAATTTGAAGCTTTTCAAAACCTCAAACCATAAACTAACCATAAACTAACCTTCCTATAATGTTGCAGAGAGTTTTTTTTTTGTAACAAATTTTTTAATAAAAAATGTACAGAACAGAACAGAATGTTTTCTAATAGATAATCTCATGATCAATCTGCATTTCGCAGATTTAGTTATTCCCCTTAGTGTTATATAGCATTTAATGAAATGTAGAAATTAAAATATATCCTCAATTTATGTATGAAACCATTAAATACCATTATATTTTTTATGAAATATTATTAAATATTTCTGAAACCGTATGTTTTTCTGTCCATTAATTTTCAGATTCAGATTAGTGAACTGCACTAATGCAGATAGATAAATGGATGGATGGATTTACATGGTTTATTAGGATCGGACAATATTTGGCCGAGATACAACTATTTGAAAATTTGGAATCTGAGGGTGCAAAAAATCTAAATACTGAGAAAATCACCTTTAAAATTGTCCAAATGAATTCTCAGCAATGCATATTACTTAATAAAAATTAAGTTTTGATATATACAAAATATCTTCATGGTACATCATCTTTACTTAATATCCTAATGATTTTTGGCATAAAAGAAAAATCGATAATACAATATTTTTTTGGCTATTGCTACAAATATACTTCAGCAACTTAAGACTGGTTTTGTGCTCCAGGTTCACATATATACAACATATAAAATGAGATGTATATAGATCAATAGAAAAATGAATAGTAGTTGTTATTTTCCTATATTTATCACCTCCCCTCATCTCATCTGTTTTTACTTTTGTCTTCACACTTGCTGGCTTTCTGGCTCTCTCTCATGTTAACCTGTCGATGGCATGTGTGGTGTGACTCTGACCTCCATCTGCCCATATGTGACTCTTCACCCTCCCACGAGACCCCTGCGCTCCATTCTGACAGCCAGTGATTAATTACTCACCCTTATGATTCATGCCTCAGAAATATTTCACAATAATGGACAACAGGTGGTCCTTCAGGACATTATTTTAAAGGCGCATGTGTGTGTGGGGTGGGGGGGGGGGTATGTGAACCTGCTAGAATATGCATTCAGATATATGCATGATGATGGACTGTGTGCATGAATGGTGATATATGATGATTTAATTTCACTTTCTAATGTAGTCTTGTCCCCAATTTTTGTTGCTCACACAAAATGTTTTTAAGGTCGATTCCAATGAAAAGTGTAAAAACTGTGACTCTGTGGAACAATCAAAACATTGTTCTTAAGTGAGTTTAAGAAAGCCATTTGAAAGCAATTAATATTTTTGCCATTCCAAATGGAAATGTCAAGAAAACGTGAGTGGTTCTTACATATGCAACACCTGTCACCATGTTGGAGTGTGCCTGAATTTTTTACAGTGTTTTCTCTTTCTTTGCTAAGATGTTGTTATGAGTGCTTTGTTCGGGTGCTTTCGGGTGGTTGCTAGGCTTTACAGGTGGTTGCTAGGGTATTAGAGATGGTTTCTGGGGTGTTATAGAGGGTTTTAGGGTTGGTTTTTAAGATGTTATAGGTTGTTGTTGTTCATCTGTTTTATTATTCACCAAACAAAAACTGTTTAAAAGTTCAAAAAGAAAATTAACTGCACACTTCTTAATAAATTACACAATTTGGGAAATTAATGAGTTACATGCCAACTTTAATAGTTAATAATAGTTAATTATATGGAAGTCCACACCACAACGAATGAAAGAAACAATATCACTGGAATCACTTACAGAACAATTTTTTTCCAGCTGATAAACTGCACTAAAACACTGATAAAACTGCAGCGCACACTAATAATACACAGGACATTATTGTGCATAACTTTGTAGTTCTCTTTCTTGATGTGAACAGGACTTAAAGGTTAAAAGTATGTTCAAATCACTAATCTTAAATCAGTGTTGATAAAAGTTTTGCTTGTCTAAGCAAAATAATAACTATTTAATTTAATAAGTATTTACACTATTGGTCAAACGTTTGGAATAATTATGATTGCCACTTCATGTTTTCAAAAGAAGTGTCTAATGCTCACCAAGGCTACATTTATTTGATAAAATAATCCAGTAAAAACTATTATATAGTGAAATATTATTACAATTTCAAATAACTGTTAACTATTTAAATATATACTAAAATGTAATTTATTTTTGTGACGCTGAATTTTCAACATAATTACTCCAGTCTTCAGTGACACGTGATCCTTCAGAAATATATGCAACTTTTTTCTTCTTTCCAAAACATTAAGAAATCTTAATTATTCCAGACTTTTTATCAGTAGTGGGCATTGTACTTCCCATCAAATTAGTAAAAGTTAACTTATTTCAATAAAAAAAACAATTGGTTGTAAAATTATAAATATTCCTAAACTCACCTTGAATTAATTTAAATGTGCTGTAAGGAATAAGAACGTACTATTTTGTGTTGCAAAGTCTTTTGTGGATTCACACACACACAGTGGCACCTCATGACTTTATTGTCTCCTTCATGTGTGATCTGTTGGAGGGCTGTTCATTTGCATCGCCCAGGGCAAAGTTTCCCTCTGGCAGTGATCCGTGGACCTGGCTGGGCCGCTCACCTCAGTGTGATGAAAACTGCTGCTTCTCCCACAGACACTGGTAGACGGAGTTCAGCCCTGACAGCTCCCATACAACACAGAGAGAGGGACCGCTGTTCAATTAGCTCCTTCAAATACAATCACAGTTAAGATCTCTTTAATGCCTTCCCATCATTTATTTTCAACGTGCACCGATCACAGTAAGTTCACAGCAAGCCCAAGAATTTATTAAGACCGTAAATAATGTTGACTTTATATAAAACCTATATAAAATCTTCCCATGGGAATTACATCAGTGCTGTACCTGTGTGAAAAGATGTCACAGAACGCATATCAAATCACATTATATTTCATTTCTGAGGCTTCAAAAAGGCAAGCGGGAAATGAGGCGGATTGGCCTGTAGGTGTCTGTCGGATCTATTAACAGCACAGGTTTGATAATAACCTCTCTATGGGTTTAAAGGGAAAAAATCCCCCACTTTTTTTTATCCCAAGGACAAGTGTGTGGCGCGACTGCTTCAGACGTACAGAATCCATTTCAGAGAGCCTGGAGGCTGAACAGACAGCACAGGTTCATTCAGAGAGCAAGACTACATAATATTCACAACCCATGGAAGAATGAGCTTTACAGCACAGAGCATGTGCAGACTTCCAGACATTTGCATTTGAGGAATCTTAATATTACACAAAAAAAAAATGTCTGTATTGGTCAGATGTTGTTAAACATTTGGAGCTCCGAAAAACTCTTAAATGACTCATGGGTGAACCCAGATGGAGTTTGGTTGATCCAACCCGTGTGTTTGACTTAATTTAGGCTAGTTCATTTACATTTTCCACAAAAAGCACAATTTTTAGGTTACCTGATATATGAGATACCTATGTATTTAGTAAACTATCATGTTCTGGTGTTTTAAAGAACCAAAAAAATGGCGTTTTAGAAATTTCATTACACGTATATGCATATAACTGCATATAATATAATGCATAATACTGCAACAGTATTGAAGTAAACATTTTACAATACCATCCAAATATCCACTACAAGACCTAGGTTTTTCCACATAATGATTTTTAAAAGTTGTAGATTATTGGAGTTCACTTGAAAATGTTCAGAAATTGCTACTAAATTTCACATATACAAAGAAACAGCAAGTAACACATTGAATTGAATGTGAAATTTTGAAGTGGAAAGACTAAAATCGTATTTATTTGTTAATAGTACTCCAATAATATTTATTTACTTTGGGAAAAAATATTTTTGACACTGTGCTTTGTATGAATGAAAATGAATCCAAGGTAATTGTTTTAATAATCTACTACTTTTAAAAATCATTATTTATAGCTCAACTCAAAACCCTGGTATTGTACTGGACATTTGGTGTATTGTATAATGTTTACTTTAATAGTATATGCATTATATGCAGTGTAATGAAATTTCTAAAACACCAGATTTTTCTCAGTGGTTTGTTCAAATCAGTGGCTTTTTATTTTCTTTCTTTAAAAGACCAGAAGATGATGTTTACTAATGAACTAGAGAATAAAAACTTGGTGGGACTTAAATAGGAATGTCATATAACCTAAACATTGTGCTTTTTGTGGTAAAATCTAAAATAACTAGTCTAAATAAAGTCAGATACACTGGTTGGATGATGCATTTTATTAATCAGGGATCTTCAGCCACATTTTCTGACATTCTGCAACATGTTTTCACATTGGAATAAATTGGCACTTTGTGGTGCTTGCACTGCAACCATTTTATTTCTGAGAGTCAAAGAATTGAATTGTGATGTATTTCTCAGTCAAGTCGCATAGAAGATACCACATGACTTTAGAATGAGGTCCTCTGAAGGCCAGTGCTTCCTTAATTAGAAAGAAATTCGACTTCAAAAAAGCATAAATATGTGTCTGTGCTGAAAAGCAGAAAAGGTGAATGTGAACTTTGCAGAGAACTTAATGATCTTTTTTTTAATTAATGAATGTCAAAAAAGAGGTGTTAAAATGGTCTATTTGAATGTGTATTTGTCATGTGTTAAAATGAAATGTAATACTAATGTATTAAATATAAAGTGATAATGAGGACAGATTGCAGCTTAGATTGAGAAACATACAGCAATTAAATCAAAAGCAAACATGCTGTTAAATTTTAACAGTTGACTATCATCACCTCCTCTTTGGTGTCAGTTGGAGTTGATGTTTGAGCATTTGTGCACGCGAGTGGCCGTGTTTGAGACACTAATGAGTGGGCTGCTGACAAGCTGTTGTTTAAAAAGTTTTGGACCCCACAGTGCACAAGACTGCATTAGATATGGGAGGGATGATGTGACGACCCTGCAATGACCCCAACAACATGCTTACCTTAATATTATACTCTACACCATCTTTTAAAACACTGATATTTGACTCTTTTCAGTTGAATTGGGCTGCTTTTTACCATTGACTTCAGTGGCCAAATGTACCTGAAGCGTAGTTAAACACTGCACAAAGACTCTATATTCAGCACACATGGTTTGTGGAGACCCTAACTAGAGGCTAATTCACTCTGAATGTTCTTGTGCTTGGATTGATCGGTCCACTGGAACACATGTCATCCTCAGGCCGTCTGGAGTGGGTTAGGGATGATGTTCTTGTGCAGTAGGGTGGGCATACGGGGAAATCCAAGTTTACTTCACTAGGAGGATTATTATAGTCTGAAAGATTACCAGTGAGCAGTATTTAATATTCATACACTGCCAATGGCGAGTGATGACTTTAAAAGGGTATGCTAAAATATAAGAAGATATGTTTTCTGTCGACTTTCAAAATTGGCTTTGCTTGAGAAAACAGTAAAATATACAGTTAAATTTGCATCAAATACAATGTGATTTTCAGGTAATTGAGATCTGGCAACAACCGTGCATTTTTACACTTGGAGCAATTCATGGACAGCTTTTCTTGTGCATGAAATCACACACATGCCAGTAAACCAATGAGAACGTGGAGCAATACTGACGAGTTGTAGCAATAGAGCGTAGGCGCCCAAGCTGTTGGGGATCCGTTTACCCAAATCTCTCTGTAACTGGCACAGATATGCAGAAAATTAATTGTCATTTGGCAAATAAATGGTTACAGATGGTTACCTACACAAACGCAGCATTTTATTATGTAAGCTTTATGTTACATGTCAAATGACAAGGGAATTTATAGTGATGTTAATATTAATTAGCCAGAATTTAGGCGGTTAAGTCTTTTGTTAAATCGCTTAACTAACTTTATGACATCATCTCTCCAGGAAGTGACATCACTTTGGTGGCAAAGTGGTCAAGCATCAGCAAGTGTTAGCAATGGATTTAATGAATTCTATGAGTTAAAGTTTGGACTCATGTTTAATTTTTTACAATAATTTCATCACTTTGATTTTAGGCTTTTTAGTGTTTTGTAAAATCACATAACTAACAAAAGCCTTTATGATATCATCTTCCAGGAAGTTTAATTTTTTTTGTGGAATATAAAGAGGAGGAGTATGGGAGTGTTTGTTATGGATTTATTTATTACCAGAATTCTGTGAGTTTGTGTGCTTTCATACTGTAGAAATACTTGGTTGAACACAAACATATTCATTTTAATTTTAAATTACAGAATTTTAAAGGTGCTGCATAACAAGAATAACCCAGTTATCATTGTCATTTTAAACTGCAGAGCATTATTTATGCATATTATATTATATTATATTATATTATATTATATTATATTATATTATATTATATTATATTATATTATATTATATTATATTATATTATATTATAAAATTTTCTGAAATCAGTGGCAGTTCTGTCCATGTTCATGTGTGCAATTTCTCATAAAACTGATAATGTTTGAATGGAACGCTTGGACAAATAAAAACCTGTTTCAAATGCATTCAGGCCAGGATGCAGAGAAACAAAGGCTGATAATGGGCCAGACAGTAAAGTGCTCTGCAATTACACCAGCAGGACGTAATTGACTGGGAGAAGAACAGACCATGTCTGATCATCAGTGAACAACAAAAGAGCAGGTACCATCTCTGATCGTCTGAGAGACAAAGAAAAATTAACCTCCATCCAGGACCCTATAGGTGACGCGTCCTCTTAACTTGATTCAGTTAGACAGCCTCATCTACAGATCGGTATGCAGTGTCTTTACAGGTTGATAATCCAGTAAGACTATAATGCTTCCCATGACAGTAAGGCCTTCAGTGGGGCCGCCGATATATACATGCCCAAATCTGTTCTTTCATTTACTTTTTCATCCATATTTGCAAGATATCACATTTGCACTGATAAACAACAGCTTTCTTAGCAATATTTTCTTCACAATGTCTATGTTTGCATTTCCACACTAGCTGCTTAGACAGAGTTTCCTCTAAGAGCCGTACCCTTGATCCTATGATGCTAACATCCAACACAGACCCTCCTCGTGGCCATCAGGAATCCCCCCGTGGGCGAGCCTGTGCTTTATTCCGAGCTCCAGTTATCCTCAGGGGTCCCCAGGCACCGCCGGGGCCATGGCTAACCCAGGCACGGTGTCAGCAATTCGTCTGAGATGCCACGAGTTCATGATACACCTCAGCTCAGGAGGAGATCCACACATGATGAGAGAAGTGTGGGGTCATGGAGTTCACAGTAACTAGAGACTCTGGCTGTCAGACTCAACAGAGAAAACCTGACGGAACACACACGTTTTCGAGCTTTATAACATAGCCTTCTGTTGTTTTTATATAAAGCTTACTGAATTACAGACTGCCTAAAAATTTTTTTTTTTTTTTCTAGAAACGTTAGAAATGCAGATTTCTTCTAAAAAAAAGTTTTTGTCAGGTTTACCTCACTTCTGAGGACAATTTTAAGTAGCCTAAATCCACACACGGATAAAAATAAATAAAACGCTTCAACAACCTGATTAATTTTTTTATTATTATTTTGTAGCCTGATTTAGAGAAACTACAATATGAAAATCCAAATATTTGTGCTGCTTGCGGGTACTTTTCAGTAGACCTACAAAAGAGTCTGAAAGGCCAGTTTTGTTTCGCGCATGCGTATTTCCATACACTGTAGCTATATATAATTAGGATGACGTGCCTAATAATTAGAACCGTCACAAAGGTCAGAAGACAAAAATCGGTTTAAATTAAATCGATAAATAATAAATGAATCCTTATTAAGTCCATATTAAGTGACGATAAATTATTACAAACTGTGTATAAACGTAAGTTAGGGAGATCATTTATGTCTAAAACGATCTATTTATACAACATAATCAGTTTTACGTGTTAATGTGGGCTATTTTTATTATTATTATTATTTTATGTATTCATTCATTCAAAGAAAAGACGCTTAGTCTTTACTTTTCTAGACTGGAAACTTCTGTTAGAAAGAAAACGCTTGATGAAAAAAGTAAGTTGATCAGAAAAAAAAAAAAAAGTAGTTTAGTCTACTTGTAGTAGGGTGGCCATATGCGCCGTTCATACGGGACACGTCCGGCCAGGATTTTAATATTGCCTAAAATATCCAGGTTTTGGCTGTTTGCCCTGTGCAGGTCGATCGTTGTGTGACATTTATGTGAGCAGAGCAGACGGCTCCTTGTGCTTTCGAATCGCTCTCGCACCTACTTTGGTGTCTTTTTTGATCGGTGCACAGCGACGCTTCAAGTCAAACTAACGAACAAACACGTGCGCATATTTGCATCGCTTTGATCGTTCCCTGTAGAGCGCACCTTCTCACGCGCAGCCTCGCGATTGGTCGAATATGTACAATACCTGCATGTTATTGGTCAAACTGCTTTGGATGTTTTATGCAAAATTAAAATCCTAGCCAGGACGTAACCCGTATTAACTTGTAGCCCTTATGAAGCTATTGCAAAGATATCAGTACAGAAGTATTATGCATTATATATAAAACATAATATATTTATGTACCATCATAAATAAAAACGAATTTCTTTGCTGCCTGTAGCCTGGAATATCTGGAATATGAAAGATGAACAAGCAGTTTGTTTGAGATATGAGATTTGGAGATTAAAATACAGCACATATACAGGCCAATTACAGTGAATCTGGTTTCTTTGAAAGCAGATCTGAGTCATGTGATAAGATCACAGAGCTTTCTGACACCAAAACATATCCCACCTGTCCAGGTTATCATCGGTCTAGGAATTAAGAACTGTTTTGTCTGTCTCTATTATATAAAATTACAATGTTTCTGATAAACATAAGCCTTTAAAGTCCAAACGATCTTTCTTTTTCATAAGGTTGATTAAAAACTCGTCCAGATATGCGAGTTACCTATTTGAAATAGTGGCATTTTATTTATTTAGGCTTATAAGATATGACACTGTGAATATATATATTTCTGACTCGATTCAAATTTGACTTTCCCCCGAACGTGTTTTATATATTTATAGGCTATAACCTATTTCATGAACTTGCTGAAAGCAAAAACATTTTTCGTCTATAAATGGCTTATGAACGTCAATAAAGTTCACAGTATTGAGTTTTTCTACTTAATATTTTTCTACTTTATTAATAAACCTATAGCTTAGGCCTATATCTAATGATAAACTTTGCGTGTTAAACTGTGAATTAAATGACTGTATATATACACTACAGCAAAATTATTAATTTTGTGTAAATATTTAAAGCCACAGTGATGAATAATTGATATTACGATGATTTTGAAAAAAATGAACATCAGTTTGTCTCTCAAAGTTATGAAAACTATCTTTATTAGCAAAAGTACAAACAAAAGCACATTTACGCACGAAATGATTAATGAAAATTGTTTAATCAAATGTTGCATCGTACATGAAATCCTACAGCCCCCCATTGCCCACCCTGACAGCCCAAAAAAGTCCTCTGCAGGTTTGAAGTGTAATATTTTTTACCGAGAAAAATGCTGGAAAATACACCAATAACATTTATTGTCGAGCCCCAGAAAACCTTAAGTGCTGTGGTTGATTGTTTCGATCATGTGTACAGGAAGTTGATGAGCAGAAAAATAAATACAGCAAAATAAATAAATGTTTAATCCATTGTCTCCGCTTCTCAGTTAAACAAACGTGTTTTTTTTTTTTTCCACGTTTAACACCAGTTATTTCTGTTATTTTGGATCAATGCATATCCCCTCGTTCAAAAAACTAAATTTGCAATTAAAATGGACAATTACATTGTTTAATAAATGAATCAAAAGTTAATTTATAAAGTATTTTTATGGCACATGTCATAGTTTACTGTTAAAAGTAGAGATCATGAGAAAGAGAGTAAAGATCTTCACATTTTCACGAATATCATTGCTATATAAACCGACACTTAGAGAGAGTTTCTGCATCCTCCGTGACTTAGTTTTTTATGTCTGTAAATGCTCACCAAATGTCCCCATCTTCATCTTCCTCTCACTGAATGGACATGTAGGGCCAGTTGAAACTGCTCCCAGATAGCAGCATATCCCTGATGAGCGTTTCAATGGGCGTTTTACCCACCAGTCGAACGAAGAAAAGCTGTTCTATGACGGAGGAGGACACCATCCGGAGCGCGGGGAGTCTCAGCAGCAGCTTGCCGAAGCGCGTGGGCTGGTTCGGGTACTGACTCCTCACATACTCCTCCAGAGCACACTGAGATTTCTCCTGAAGACCTTCTATGTGCGGTACGTCTGAAAGGCCGCATGCATCTGCATAAAAAAATGAATATAGCCATTAAACACACACCATTCAAAAGAATAACATCTCTGACATGTTTACATAAATCTTCACTGTAAATATGCACAATGTTTAACATGGTTCAGAAAAACAGAAATAGTAAAATATAAAGCGTTTGCATTCATTTATTTTCTTAGTGAAACACAGAAGTATTCATTCAGTATTCAGTCTAAATGTCTTTGTCAAAGGAGTTTGACCCACAACCTAGGCTAAATTAAGTCTGTAGACAAATATTTTTTATTCAAGAACGCATTAGCCACGTTAAACAAATGTACATTGTGCATTTCAGTTTAATTTCTTAATGCTTCTCATTATTTGCGATTAAATACGCATGAATGCAACGAATTAACGAAACGAATTAAGCTGTATAGGATATATTTAAAAACTTTAATAGAAATTTCTTAGAGAGTCATTTAAACAATAGTAAGAGGAAACGCCTCAAAATAATAGTTTGGGCCACACTTTTTATTTATTTATTTATTTATTTATTTATTATTTAATATTATATACTAGCAATTCATTGTTCTTCACTATACTTTAGGAAAACAAACATCAGCGTGTGAATTTTAAAGGGTCTGTCATCAGCCTATTTTCTTGGCGCATTCGGTCAACCAATCTTGTGGTACAGTTTTAATCAAAACAAAACATTTTATTTATATTTGTGGTGTGTAAATTCATAATAAAATTAAAATTAAACTACATCTGTTTTGTCAATGAATCCCATTATTGGAACGAAGTACCCGCGTACTCCAATGTCTGCATACTGTTGCTATAGTAACGCCCTAGTCTAAGCGAGTTTCAGTTTAAAACTTGTAATCGAACTTTGGTTTCGTGGGCTAAACTTTGTTTGAACGTTCCTTAAACGTTGTGAAAACGTAGCCTAATTATATTCAAAATTATATTTGAGAATGCCTTTTGGTTTTGACATTTATTTTTGACGGGATTCAAGTCTTAATGGGGGATGGGGTTGTGTAACAATGCAATTGTTGCAATTGCTAATTGTTTTAAATTATGAAAGCAGTTCATACACTATATGTTCAGTTCTGAAGGACTATATATTAAATATGTGTAGGCCTACTTTTAAAATTAATTTGTCACAACAAAAGGAACATTTAAAATGAACATTTATACCTCAAACATTAATGTTGTGTACAGATGTAACTTGTCAAACATAATCTAATTTAACTATTATTACTGAGTAATGCTGATTTTATATTCTTATTCAAAATGTTAATATCATGGAACTACCATTAGCCTATTTTTAAACAACCTACACGCCTTTAATTTGAATGTACGCAGATGGTACTTTTGACAGATTGAAACAAACTTTGCGGAACAAATAGGATTATGTTATAGACAAGCTCATTAAACTGTACTTTACTTGATCTTGAATCATTCGGGCCTACCTGATGTGAACAGCACTATTGCTTTGGCACAGCTGTATTCGGCGGAGTCCACCTGCAGGGCCTTCAGTTTCTCCACCTGTTCCTGGAAGAATCGGATATGATCCATGAAGGCTACGACCCGGTCCGCGGACATCGGGGACGCGTGAAGCCCAGCAGCTGCGAGGAGAGAAGCCGCGTGGAGAGGCATGGAGCACTGCGCAGCGTTCAGCACGAAAAGTTCACTCCAGGTGAGTCTCAGGAGAGACACCTGATCTGTGATTTGGAGATCAGGAAAGAAAGGGATGTTCCTGGCCCATTCCACCGCACTGAAGAGCAAACGAGCCGCCAGCTCGCAGATGTTTTCAATGCCCATGATGTTACCCGACTGCATGCACTGGTTTCCATATCTGGAGGTTGGATATGGCTCGGCCCGAAGAAGGAGAGATATGTACCCGGATAGGTAGCATTGGCCATTTAGCGGATCTCCATTGGTCAGCGCGTAATGGCTCGGGTTTGGCTGGTTCGGCGGCATTCTTCCTCTCTGAACCGCTATCAAAACAGAAATAGACGGAGAAGAAATGTGCATAGAAATGACAACGTGAATAAACACACATTTCTCATCTTTCTCTATGAAGGCTAGATTACACTCTCAGAAAAAAGGTACAAATGCTGTCACTGGCGCTGTACCCTTTCAAAAGTAACTTCTAAAAGTGTATGCACTGCAATCAAATGAAGTCTATCTATATATCTATCTATCTATCTATCTATCTATCTATCTATCTATCTATCTATCTATCTATCTATCTATCTATCTAAAACATGCTGTTTACACAATTAACTGCAAGTGCAATCAATATAGAACATGAAAACACAAAACTGAAGGAAAATAATAATTAATATGAAATCTGTTCCTATGCAATAACGTAACGTTTCCTGTTCAGTGGTAGAATGCAGACTAACCCAGTAGTCTTGAGTAAATATTTGCTTAAAAGTTGCTTTAGAAATAAGGTTATATTATTACATGCAGAATAATTTTAAAATGCTTTTTAATTGTAAGAGCTTTTTGTGTTCAGAAGCTAAATCCTTTAATTGTATTGCTCTTGGCCTAGAGCTACAAGTTATACAGAATGCAAGCTATATAAAACGTTAATTAATGTTATGTTATATTAATTTAAAATATGATTTAAAAAAGACTTTGTTTTTATATCTATTATAATCTATTTATCTTTCTTTCTTTCTTTCTTTTTCTTTTCTAAATGCAAGTTTATGTAGGCTTCAAATGACGAAATCCACTGCACACTCACCTTCTCGTCTCATGCCCACTTTCAGGCATTTCTTCAGGCGGCAGTACTGGCACTGGTTCCTGTGGTGCTGGTCCACCGGGCAGCTTCTGTTGGCACGGCACGTGTACGTTAAGTTCCGCCGAACGCTCCGCTTAAAGAAACTTTTGCATCCCTCACAGGTGAACTGTCCGTAGTGCTTCCCGCTGGATTTATCCCCGCAAACCACGCATTCAATGTGCTGCTGATTCTGCGCTGAGTTCTGTCCTTTATCCTCCGCGGAAGGCAGTCCGGTGTTTGGAGAGTCCGCGGCTGCGCTCAGGCGGTGGTGATGGTGGTGGTCTCCCCCTGGTCCGCTCTGATCATCCAGAGATCCCGCTGGTGCCAGTTCTTCCTGCGGATCTTTCCACACGCTCATCACCATGGCCATGGCTGGACTGCGAACCTTTTACGCGTCTTTCAGAATTTTTCAAGATGAAGAAGGCTGGTCGTGTTTTATCCATGCAGAAGAACCAATTGATATGGAAAGCGCATCGATGAGACTGAAGATATATGTGTACCAACAAGATCAGACAGCCAGATTGGATATAAAATGATCACGCCGGTAGTCCGTGCTGGTGGTATCTTCGTGCGTAAAAGGGACAATCGGAAACCCCAAATTAATCAGATCCGAGGAGAGCAGAGACGCGGCGTAGCGTAGCCTTCTGTTGGCATGATTGACATAAGCATGAATGGAAGACTTCAACTTTAAAGAAAAACAGGAGTATCCGTGAGAACAGAGCTGAACGGACTCAACTTTGGCATGATGCTGATCCAAATGACCACACCTTCACTTCACTCTTACGCGCTTCGGTGGTGGTCCATTGAATGGTTTTTATTATGGACCCCATCAGGTATTAAAGCACAGAAGTGGGCGGTTCCTTTAAGCTCGGAAGCTCTTTTTGATTGGCCATTTAGTTCACATCCTTCCATAGGCGGCTGAATGCAATTATGTGCTTCAAGTCACTTTTAGCAAACACTGAAACTTTTATGTATTTGTATTACTTTCTCACATTGGATAAGAATAGGATTTAACATTTAACCGTTCAAAAGCTAGGTTGTGCCTTTTATCTTTACCACTATCTTTATTGAATTAATTCTCCAATCTGATAATCAGTGTAGATAATTTTTGCAATTGACTAGTATCTGTAATTTAATCGAATGCTCACGAGTGTAGAAAAATAAAAGGACTGCCACCTAGTGTGAAAAGAAAAATAATATTAAAGTCCAGTGCTTTATATATATATATATATATATATATATATATATATATATATATATATATATATATATATATATATATATATATATATATATATATATATATAAATTAGATTGATTAGATATCTTTATTTTTTTTAAACTAGCCAATGCTGTTTAGAGTTTTCTTTTCTGGAAATGAATGCAAATTAGTGCATATATAATTAGATAATGCTTCATTTGCATATTTAAACATAACATTTCCGAAAACATGTAAAACAAAACAATTGTCTTAATGAATTGTCGAAGTGTGGTGATATCTATTAGTTAATTATTTTTCTTTTATCATATTTTCCTGCAGTGTCTTACCTTACATATAAATAACCAAGGTATTTATAGGAGCAGCTATTCTAAAAATATTAGTAACAGCAGTGATTGCACTTTCAGCAGCAACTATTCTTTTCATGCATAATTCAGTGAGTTCAAGGGTCACCATTTTTTCTTTGAGTTGCTGATGAACCTCAAGACTCGGGATGGAGCAGTATCACGTGATGTTTGTGAACAGGTTGTAGAAGCCGCATGTTAAAGGGTCAAAGTGATACAATGAGCAAAGACAAGGACAAAGCCCAGGGTCAAAGGTCAAAAAAGGGTCTCTACTGCAAAAACAATGTTCTAGAATGATATTTAAACATTATTATCTTAATTTCTGTATAAATTTTTTTGCCAGGATTACCAGCTCTGTACTAATCTGTCAAAGAAAATAAAGTAATATATATATATATATATATATATATATATATATATATATATATATATATATATATATATATATATATATATATATATATATGTATACACACACACACACATATTGATAGATGGTTGGTTGGTTGGATAGATAGATAGATAGATTATATATAAATATTATATTATAAATAAACATTATAATAGATTTTTGCACTAGGATCATAAAATAAGTTCTGTTGAGTGAGTCCAGGCAAATATCAGGTGCCTAAATCGCAGCAGTTGACACCAGCACTGGCACTTTATGTAACAAAAGGGCCACAGAGGCTCAGGGCAGCCGGTGGTGTCAAAGGCCATCGCATTTCACATGCAGATGTGTGACCTTCATGACCTCTGGAAGGACTGAGCTATTTGGAAGCCAAATGCATGCAGCTGGATCTCTGAGAGACTAAATGTACTGCAGCACATCTGCAGGTGTGATGATACAAAGCAATTCAGGGCCTCCATTACAGCCCTTGATCTGTATGTCACATTCACAGATGTAACTCATTTATTTCTGATAGCCTGGACTGATTGTGAAATATTGATTAGTGTTGAATCAATAACTGTGTGTAACAGGTACTTAGGATGACTGGTAGGAAAATAAACAACTTGCCGTCTTCTTAAGCTCACTAAGCTTTGAGATTCAGGTATCCATGCGATCAGTATACCAGAATATTGATTGTCTACATATGAGGGTCCTTGACTGCCATTTAAAGAGTTTCCATAGGGTTAAGACTTCAACACACCACCATTAAACACAGTCAAGGTGTTTTCACACTTGAAATAGCTCTGTTCTAATAGGGTTATGAGCAACAAATTTCTATATTGCGTAAAACAGGTTGCATCACTTCCGGTTCAGGTCTTTTGTATGTGCGTCATTAAATATGGAGCTGTTTAACTCAAGATGCCTCCAAAAGAGATACGTGATTGTTGTCCATTAAATATGCAGTTTGGTATCTAAAAGTTTTTTATTTTTCTGCGTCTCACTAACATTTGAACATTAAAATTGAATAAACCCTTAACCCTGGGTTAACATTTTCATTTGCATATTTGCCGTGTCTGCATCACTGATTGGACGAATGCAGCACGAGAACTGTTTATATAAAGGCACATTCTCATAGGGCATTATTTATTCCAGACTGTACTATCTAAGTTTTTCCAGAATTGACTTTTCATACTATAAATGAAAGAACAAAACAGTTTCTTCTTCCTCCCAAATGAAAGCACTTTTCACTCTGTGCTTAACCCCGGTTTATTGTCGTTCTAATTCCCACTTTTAACCCTGGGTAAAGCTATGTTTCACATTTTGGAAGCATGATTAACACCACTTTTTACCCAGGGTTATGAAACCATGCATTGCAGTGCAAAATATACACAGTGTGAAACTATAGGGCTTTTTTTCAAACTTGAAATAGTTAACCCTAGGTCATTCTAAACCCCGGGTAAATAGAATCCTGGGTTATCTTGTTTCACGTTTTCATAAAAAGCCATTTCACACTGTACATTCCTAAACCTGGGTTAAAGTCCTTATTTGCATATTTGCGGTGTCAGTGTTACTGATTGGAGGAACGCAGCAAGCGACGTGTTTACATAATGTCTCTAGCATTGTGCATCCACATATTATATATTGCAGACTGTACAGTCAAGTTCTCCAGAATGGATGTTTCGGACTATAAAGGTAAGAATGAAATGGTCTCTTCTTCATTTCAGTTCACGTGTTTTACTTTACGTCACATGTCACTCCATCGGTGAATAGCCTTTTTTTAACCCTGCAAATACAGCCCCTTTATCTGGGTTTAAGGAAGGTGTTTTATTGCTGTATGTTCTTATTTCCTCTTTGTTGACCAATTAGATGTACGACCTGTCAACAGAATATAGGATAAGTCTGATTCACATGAGATTACACAGAACTGGTCTGTATCGTTTACCGCTCTGTCAACAGCTTGGTCCTTCATGTTTACTGGGGGACAAATCTGTGTCAAAGGTCACAGGACCCTCTGTTGACCTGTTGAACAGATGGAAGCTTTTAGTTTCCCAGGCTGTCAGGGATCCCTCTCCAAGTGTGGGAAAGACTTGAGTCTTCACATTACATCATGGCTCTTAAACACACACACACACACATTTTACCAGCCTAAGGAAGGAAGCATTATGCTTTTGCGAGGCACTGAACCTAGTAAATGAATTATAATAAATGAAAAGTTATAAAATAAATTGGTGATATAGATTAAAATTCAATGGCAAAACTAAAAGTGCTGTACATTTGTAAAATTGATTTCTCCTATATTTAGTCAGTATGTGTGGAGGCTTCACTTGTAATTGTAATTTTTAAATGATAATTAGAAATATGTTTCATTTATTTAAGCCAGTATGGCCAGTATAATAATATTATGATAAATCTACCTATTTCCATCAGCGTTTTGTAAGTCTTCAATTTAAATTTGACCTTTGAACGCTAACGGTGACCTCTGACCCGGAGAGAGCAGACCTGTCCCAGCTCTGAAGGATGGAATTGATAAGATCATTTATTGAATTACATAAAACGAAGAGTGGGAAAGGTAAAAATGGATCCATCATCTCAGTCATGGCCATTGTTTTAGTAGGATGACAGGACTTTGCCTGAAAGGGTCTTTGTCTTGAGCTATTATGGTCATCCAATGATAATTGATCTGAATAGAATCAATTACTGGGTGAAATTGTTCCAGAATCTTTATACTCATAAACGAATGGGGCTTTGTGCTCCAGATTTCTTTGCAAAAGAATATATGATTTACCTTTTACATCTGAATGACAGAGTTTGTGCTGTTAAATATGGGGAAATTAAAATACTGTCTTTGGAAATGACATATGTAGTGTCCATATTTCACCCCCGTGGACCATGCAATAGGTGAGCAATTTAAATGCATTATTATTTTTAGCATGTCTCTAACAGTTGTGCTTAAATGCATGTTGGTGCTTTTAAATAATGTATCAAGTTCACGAGTTTGAATAGAGTTTTGCTGCCATCTGCTGTTGAGGCCTGGACTTTTATGCAAGTTTCAGGTTCAAGGAAAGTGTATTTTAGATTATGTAATTGGTCATTGTGTCTTTAAGATTTTTCACCATTTAGTAACATTTTAGCTTTTTAATTACTATTTCTCCTATTTGTGACTGGTGTAAGGCTCTTTGACCCCTCTCTTTTGGACATGTCCGAAACGTTACGTTATATATGTGATGTATTTGAGTGGTTTTCTGACATATATTTGTGTGCATGATTACATTAAAATGTAAACTTAAAAAACTTGAAAATTAAATGTGTGTGTGTGTACATATAATTACATTAAAATTGCCTTGGCAACTAACTGAAATAAACTGAAGTACCAAAATTACTAAAAATGGATATTTAAATCCTAAAAACTAATGAAAATGCTGAAAACATATAACACAATTACTAAATCTTAAACTAAAATTAAAACTAAACTGAAGAAAATAATAAAAATATGAATAAATGCTATAATAGTATGTAAATAATACTAAAATAACATCGGTCATGACAGCTACTGTTCTTGTTTTCTTCAGCTGAATTATTTTATATTTTGTAGTATTTTGCATCAGGCATATTTACAAGCATAAGAGAATCATAAGAAAACTAAACAAAAAATTTCAGAATCATATAACCTCATCATGTTCTCTTGATTCTCACATTGTATTTATGTTTACATTCTACATTTCTGCATTTAGCTTACAAAAGAATACGATTTACATTGTACTTGTACAGTGCATTATGCAAACATATTAAAGAACATAAGATTTAGTCTGTTCTGTCAAAGTCTAAAGCAACGTTTGTTTTCTGTCTGTAGATATCAGTTTAAATTAAAGTATGCTGTTTAGAAGATGCAATATGCAATAACCACCTTTAACAGACAGGTGACAGTGAAGAGCAATGTAAGAAACTATGAAAGCCCCGTGCTTGAAATGATGAGATTCTACAAAACACTAAAACTTACATGAAAATATAATTTAATAATACAGCCATCTATGGGGGGAAAAATTATAATATCAACAACAAAAATTTTTAGCTTAGCTCTAAAAGCTTGCTACATCAGTCTAAAATCGTTTTCTTTTAAATCTAATGAGTGATTTCATTCATGTTCATTAATTTAACATAGTTTAACTTTTGTATTGGATGTCAACAACGCAGGAGCCGGTTTCTTTCTATTTACTTCCAGCTTCTTTTGTTTCACTATGATATTGTATTCACATTTGAATTTCATGTTGTTGTTTTTTCACACCACTATGTGGTATTTTATCCTATCATAATGTAGGTATAATATATTAAAAGTCACTTGTTCATTAGTAAAACATTAGTCTGTGAAGACATGTTACTTTTAACAATACACCAGAGACTGTAGTATAGGAAGGCGGAAGAAGGGAGCAGCAGTCTTATCGATTGCGCATGCGCAGTCCGGTTGTTTTTCCACCAAACGGAGGTATTAAAGCAGAGCCAGAGCCAGAACGCAGAGATACAGCTGCATCTTCACATGCAGTTACAGCAAAACTCAATGATCAACAGACAAGTATAGCACTGAACCTGCCTGCAGCCTTTCTGCACGGCAAAAACCTTAGATGATTCATACAACACATCTGACAGATGACTCGCTCTTTTTATTTTAAATATCTTACAGCTTAGTAAGATTTCCACCATGGTGCTCGGAAAGGTGAAAAACTTCTTTGTCAGCTACGACTGTCTCAATGACAGCAATGTCCCTGTGTTTGCCAGTGGGGACTTTGTCTCAGGTCGGGTGATCATTGAAGTTACCGGAGAAATTCGCGTGAAATCTTTGAACATTCACGCCAAGGGACTGGCGAAAGTTCGCTGGACTGAATCACGCAATGCTGGATCCAACACTGCCTACACACAGAATTTCACTGATGAAGTGGAGTATTTAAACCACAGAGACGTCCTTATTGGACATGATCGAGGTAAGGAGCATTTTCATCCGGCACTTTTTATTTATTAAAGATGTTTGTTGGACTGCAATGACAGATGCTCCTTAGGTTACATTGTGTCTTTTGTTTGCTTGCTTGTCTATTCTGTCCATATCCACTTTTAGTTTTTACTCTGTGAACGGTTTAATCCATTGGGAATAGGTAGAAAAAAAAAGAAAAATAAAAGATTTCTTTATGAACCCTTATGCAGATGATGCTTGGTTGAAACGTCTTCCTTGCTCTTAAAGAGTTTTAGTAATATAATTAAGAAATAAACATCTTGAATTAGATATTTAATTCTTTTAAAAGTATCCTAGCAAGATATATGTTTAAATGAAGTGTTTATTAAGGCACAAGAGCTTATAAACAAGCCCTTCCGTCCAAAACAACCAGTTAATCGTTCACTTTATGTTTTCTTCGATATCTGTAATTAGCGATTTTCGTATCCGTAAATCACTTTGTAATCATATCGCGACATGTGTTTTTTTTTTATTATACGTTACAGTTTCTTTCATAGACTATTCTCGTAAGTTTGTAGCCTTTGTTCGAAGCGGTTTAAACCTGTTCAGAAACTGGTGGCGAGGTGGGGGTTGTGCGGACCGAGCCTCTGCTCGCTGATTGGTTGAAGTCAATCCTATTTCTTCGCTGATTGGTGGAAGTGCTCGTGTGCCTCCCGGTGATATCATATCTTTGCCCAAGTGTCAAGACTGCGACGCAACTTATTCGCAACAATGCAGGACTGATTGAAAGTTTATTAAAATTGTTATATTTTCATTCTTCACCTTATGCATCATTCTGCATTTTTTGGAAGTGTTTGGGCCAAGTCAATTGTAATAGAAAAACTACAACAGCAAGAAAAACAAATAAATGTGGTTCCTATGCCACTGGTTAGCATGAGTTATGTCAACTGTAAAAGATTTGGTCACCATAAATGTAACGTTTATATTCTGCAATGTAATATTTTGAGGTATGTTTTTTTTTTTTTTTTGGTGCGTTGTCAAACTGAATTAAGTGTACTCTGTAACAACCATTAAAGTAGTGGAGTTTGAATGGAGTTTTAATGATGTATTTTCTACTAATAAAGTAAGTCAAATTGTATTTATTTGCGTCTTGCGTATTTTTTAAACGTGTCTTTCATTTTCTCTTACACCTAAACCATGCTGCAGTACACATGTGGCTTCCTTATGGAGGCGTATTCAAGATAAAAACACTCCGGCTCAGCCAATCAGGAACCGCCTAGTAATATATGCATGAGGAAATCCGGCTGAGAGAGGCTGCTCGCGCCGGTTCAGTCTGGTCCTCTCTAGCTCTTGGCTGCCTTTTGAGTGACATGCTCATAGTTATTTACAGCAGGCTGTGGAACTGCTGAGGTGGCAATAAAAAGAACAGAGACAGTAAATGTATATTTAAAAATAAAAATGAATGAAAACAACTGCTTCAACATGTTAATGACAAATTATTTCTGTTTTTATTATGACCATAGTTATTTACCCCAGTGAAACTGCTGAGGTGGAAGTGAAAAAATGAACAAAAACTGTATAATATCAGGAAATACACCAAAAACAATAACTGTTAATAAAAATTAGTATATTTAAGACTAAATATTCCTATATTCCATTGATTCTTTTTAAAGAGCATTACATTGTAACTAGTATTTTGTTTGTATGTGCATAGATTTAAGGTTTTAGTGATGTGACAAGGTCTAAATGGTCACCCTTTTTTATTTTGAGAAGCATAAAATATGCCAAATTATGGACTGTTTGCGGTTCTATTCCCACTTTAATAAGGGTTCGAAAATTTTTTATTTTTATTTATTTTTTGCTGACATTGTTTTAAAATCTTGTGTTCTCCCATGCATTGAAACATTAAGACATTGTGGGTTGTATCTCTGTCTTTGTCTTGTGTTTAGGGGTCTTGAGGAATATTACAGGTATGGTATATTGGTATATCGAATTTTATTCTCCTTTGTTTTAGATGATGACAGCTGCGATGAGGGCTTCACCATTCTTCACTCAGGGCGACACGAGTTCCCCTTCAGCTTCGAACTGCCCCAGACGTAAGTAACTCTCTTGCCTGGTTATACACATATATAATGTATCAACTGAAATACTTACATTATTTTTTCATGCCTTTTTCCAGACCTTTGGCGACATCCTTTGAAGGTAAACACGGCAGCGTACGGTACTGGGTGAAGGCAGAGCTTCATAGGCCATGGCTCCTGCCCATGAAAACCAAGAAGGAGTTCACGGTCTTTGAGCACATTGACATCAACACTCCATTGTTACTGGTAAGAGAAAAGCATTTGAAGCCTAATCACCTTACAATGTAAAACTGAATGTTTGTTTGAGCTGTGGTATGATTTTAGAGGTTCATATTGTCCTTTTTTCATCTATAGTCTCCTCAGGCTGGCACAAAGGAGAAAACCCTTTGCTGTTGGTTCTGCACCTCAGGGCCTGTATCACTAAGTGCCAAAATCGAGAGGAAGGGCTACACTCCAGGTGAGATGATAAACCTGCTTGTTGATGGACAGTTAACCACTTATATGAAAGTGTTGTTTGATTTTGCCATTTGTTCAGATTGAGTCAATTCGGTTGGTTGTGTTTACAGGAGAGTCTATCCAGATCGTCGCAGAGATTGAAAACTGCTCTTCCCGTGTGGTCGTGCCAAAGGCAGCCATCTACCAAACCCAAACCTTCTTTGCCAAAGGGAAGGTCAAGGAGATCAAACAACTCGTAGCTAACCTCAGAGGAGATCCTCTACCCTCTGGCAAGACCGAGACTTGGGACGGCAAGATGCTGAAGATCCCGCCCATATCACCTTCCATTCTGGACTGCAGCATCATCCATGTGGAATATTCACTCATGGTGAGTCTACAATACTTTTGATTCATGAAAAGGTGAAGTGCTTGCCAATATCGGCCATGCAACTAACCTCTTGCTTCTCAACAGGTCTATGTGGATATCCCTCGAGCTGTCAACTTGACCCTGAACCTGCCCCTGGTGATCGGGACCATTCCTTTCCACTCCTTTGGCAGTCGCACCTCTTCCGTCAGCAGTCAGTGCAGCATGGCTATGAGCTGGTTGGGATTGCCTGAGAGACCTGAAGGTATGACACAAATCCTAAACTTGTTACCAGGCCCTTTAGATTATGGGTACTCAATCCTGCTCCTTGAGGACCACCTTCTTTCAGAGTTTACTTTCCAGAGTCTCCAATAAATCCAAAGGCAGATCTCCAGGAGTAGGACTGATCCCCATTGATTAAGATACCAAAGATGCTTTCATGTCTGTTCGACATGAAACAATCAGCATAGAAGTCTTTTTTGGTCTAATTGTTGGCTTTGTCCTCAACTCTTGTAGCTCCACCAAGCTACTCTGAAATCGTCAGCGATGAGGAGCGACAGAACAACTTGGAGCTCCCAGCTGTGAGAGATGAGATTGAAGGACCACTTTATGCTTACATCCATGAGTTCCGCTTCCAGCCTCCGCCCCTGTATTCTGAGGTACATTGAGTTCCCAGACCTTGTAGTTTGTATCTTGCTTATGCGAATTTGAATTTCTATATTCTGAAACCTCATTCTTCTCCCTTGATAGGTTGATCCCCATCCTGAGCAGCTGTGCGACTCCATGGACAGGAGACCAGATACCTGTCCACCCCGCTGAAGGAGTGACCACACCTGACCAGTGCTGTCAGGGATCTCTTATCTCTACAACCTCAACTGGGGTTTGTTCTTTCTCCATAAGGAGGCATGAGCGTCCATCTTGTAGACGCAGATGGATATCCACCAGGAAACACTCCCAATCCAGGTCGAGTCCAGCTCAGTGGCCCCTAAAATCCACTGAAGATCTTGAGTGATTCCCTTCCCACTCCATCCTTGGTGAAAGGAGTACAGACAAGATTTGTCGGAGTAAAACTGTGCCCTTGACACCAAAGTGGACTAAACGTAACACCAATAAGTGCGAGAATGGTCTCCAAACATCTCCAGCCTTGATTTGGATGTGATTCTTCACTTATTTGAATGATTAGACCGAATCATCTTGTCAATTTATGGGGGATCATTGTACTAATGCATCCACTCCCAACAGAATAACGACAGACTTTCTTTTTGTCAACTGTTTGTCGTTTCTCAACTTAGAAGAAGTGGCTTTACCACATTGATTTTCTTGAAACGTTTTAAGAACGTTGAAAACTGTAGATGTGGATACACCAAGACCTGCTGCAAAGCATTATGGGTAGGATTCTGAAATGCCACGTTGCCTTTCTGCTAGAAAGAAACTGCGAGAGCATCAACCTGAACATGGCACTGATTCAAGTGGCAAAAGAAAAGAGACCATTGATGGCGAATGAAGAGGATACTCATCAAGATTCCTGAAGACATTCCTGAATCAATCCTCCCACTCTCACTGTTACGAGATTCGCAGAGAACCACACACCAAAACTCGTTTAGAACCTCGTACTATATGTACAACTAAGAGCTAACTAGACTCTTGTTTTAATTTTTTTTTGTACTCCTTGACTGTGGCCTATTGGCATAGGCCTTTTTTTGTTTAATGACGATTAGCACTTTCCATCAATTGCATTCAAAGTGTATACCGAAGCTTGGCTAATATAATGCACAAGTTTGATAAACATATGCTCTGATGTTTATATGTGATTTTAGGCATGTTTGTTTACATAAATGTGATGTTAACAGACAAACTAGAGTCACTAGTTCCGTGTTTAGACTAATGAAACAATCTTTGTGGCCTTGGCACAAAAACCATGTTTGTTTTTAATTACCGTTTATGGCTGATTTTGTGCGCTGTGCTGACATATACCTATTAAAAAAGGGACTATGTACTTTTTGTGAACTGTATGTATCCTTACCTTGATGTTTGTGTTGGGTCATGGTAAAAATCATTGCCGTTTTGTTTTGTCTATTGAGTGTTTTACTTCAGATACTACAAGAACATTCTCAAACATGCACTTACAGGGAAACAAAGAACCCTCATAGAGAGTGAACATAAAATGCATACTGCATATAGGAAGTGACGTTACTCTTCAGTCAGGCTGGTCCAGAGCTAATTAAACTGGCTTCCATTTTTTCCATTTCAGGGGTTGATGGGTGTAATGGGTATTAAGCTACTCCCAAGTTGAACGGTGCAATATCCACTGTGTGTTTTCAGTTTGTTTCCACATAGTTTTGTATTCTTGGCTTGTTTCTAACTTTTGTACCATTTTGTAGGTTGTCTGTATGTTTGTCTGTTTTTGCTCCAGTCTGTTTAAATAAATATGCCATTTTATACAAAAACTAAAGTTTAATTTTTCTTTTATTATTTTTTGGAATTGAATTGTACTCTCAACATATGTCAAGAACATCAATTTACACCAGAGAACATGACATATTTTGGCAAACACAGGTGTACGTGTTCCTACATGCCTAATGCCCATGTCAAAAGTACAAAAAAGATCCAGAGACGGTGGTTACATCATGTGCTCTGCCGTGTCTAGAATTGTGACCCAGGTCTTTGAAACATGATGGGATTAAATGTAAAACTACACAAAGCGCAAATAGACAGACGGGTGTTACATATCCTGAGGCGAGATCTTTAACCAGTTCGCTGTGTTGACAGACTTCATTGTGGAACTTTTTACCACCAGCATTTACATTATGTTTGCATTCAGTTTGTACAACCTCCAAAGTATAACATTTGTGAATGTATTTATTTGATTCTACTTCAGTACAGTCAGTTGGCTTCATAGGCATCAACTTCCTTTCAGAGGAAACGTCTTTTCCTGACCGTCCTCTTGGCATTCCAGCAGACAGGCCATCTAAGGACCAGATGCTGACGGAACACAAGGAGGTCGTTGTCTGTGCGCACACAGGCCTCATGTGCGCTAGGAACGCTTCATATTTTCCGCTCCTCTTCCCAGGCTCAAAAGGAGCAGATGTTTGCTTCCAAGAGCTGTAAGTGGACCACTAACCTACTTTCCCTTCGCTGGTCAGGGATAAATCTGGATCTCTTCAGCTCGTTCGAGCTCATTGCTGTAAATGAAGTGTAAAATGCTCAAGTTTACAGCTGGAAATGTCAATTAAATTCAGATATACATCAAAGAATTAATCACTAGGATTACATAGAGTTTTAAATAAATTAATTTTAGTACACATTTGCATATGTGAGTATACAGTATATGTAGGCGACACAATGGGAACTAGGTGTTTGAAACGAACATCCAAACAAGAGCAAGAAAATAAACCGTTTTCTGCAACTGGACTTTATTGGACTTGGCTACATACCTCATAATCGGTGAAAAGTTTGGAATATTTCCAAGAGGTAGTGTATCACATGTTTTCCACAAAACATTTTCAGCATTCATAATAATGAGAAATGTTTCTTGAGCAGCTAATCATCATATTAGAATGATTTCTGAAGGATCATGTGACTGAAGACTGGAGTAATGATACTGAAAATTCAGTTTGGACATCACTGGAATAAATTACGTTCTAAAATATATTCAAATAGAAAAAGTTATTTTAAATTGTAAAAATATTTCATAATATTCCTATTTTTTACTGTATTTTTGAGCAAATAAATGCAGCCTTGGTGACCATAAGAGACAAAAACGTTTAAAAAAATCTTAATTACCTAAAAACTTTTGACAATTTGTGTGACAATTAGCCCTGGTCTCTACTATAATATAGTCAACATGTCAATCCGATGCATAAATTGGCATAAAATCTTCTTCTTTGCAAAACATAAGGAGAGAAGTGTTTCTTAACGGAAAGCAATGATGATATAACAGCTTCGCCCTGGGCTTATTTTGACAAGTCTCGGGTGTCTCCAGATATGTTCTATAGGTACTTTATAGGTGATGAACTTGAAAAGGCCTGTGACAGGCTGTGTGTGTGGTAGGTGTTTACAGCACTGCAGGATTAACCTGTGGAAAACAATTAGCCTGCGTCATCTGCGCTCAGTGTGCAGGGTTTAACCCGCCATACAAACTTATGAAAGAGACAGTGAAGAGAACATATGCCAAAGTCTAGACAAGCAGACAAAAGAATGTCAGTTTTGAATGTTTGGATATCTTCCAAGAATGATTTTCTTGGTCTGTCGGTGAGCTGAACCACAAAGTCAGGAATTTCAGCTGAAAAGTAGCTACAAAGAAGCCCTAAAACAAATATAATGCATCTATGATATTGCAGTCTTTTTCACAGAAGTGTGTGAAGCTTCTTTCCCCTTACATAATGTCATGGATCTAAATATGCATGGAGGACACTTTCATAACTGTAACTTTATGCCAGAAGCGGCGGGACATGTTTCTAAGAAGGGACGTGCTCTGCGAGTCAGGGATTGTCAGTCAGTGACTGTGCTGCCAGAGGGGTCAGTAGTGACACGCAACACACCCCGACTTTCAGCTGAGTCAGTGTAACCAGTGGTCAGCAATGCAAGCTCCGCCCCCTTTTACAGACATTCTGAAATGCCATTGGTGGAGGATTGCCAGATCGGCTCCTGATTGGCTGCCACCTTCACAAAGTTTCTAGAGGGATTACACGCACACATATAACATTATGAGTTTATGACTATAGAAATATAAAATAAATATATTTTTAATTATTATATTAATTTTATCACATTTATAATATCCGTTGTCCGTGATCCATCAAAATAAATTCATTTTATGGGCTGCAAGCCACCAAAATCCAACAGTAGCATAAATGTAAAACTGATTTAAAATCTTATATTTTAATTTAGTCCTTTGTCATAAATAAATAATATAAATAAGCAAAATAATAATAATATAATAAAGTTAAAAAAAAAAAAACTGCAACAAGTAAAGTAAAGACTTGTCAAGTTCTCATATCCGAGCTTTCAAAATGATTAAACATTAAGCAGCAAAATAAGCAAATACAACAATAATTATTTGTTTTTGGCAGCTTTGACTTCAAGCACACCATGCAAATGAGTCATGTTTGTATGTAATGCAGTGACACTGCGTGCAAGTCTCACTCGCTTGCTTGCAGTTGTTGATACAAGGGCGGCCACTGTGCCAGTGATAAACAAGAACTGGTTTGGACTGGTCAGCCTAAGCGGCAACGTAATAGCTCTGCGTGTGCGCTTGCTTCTCGACATACATACTTGGGAGTGTTGAAATATTTTATCAGGGCACATTCAGCCCTGGGCTGTGAAGTGGAGTTCACAGGGAGTGCGGGCCGTACTATCCGTGTCCACAGCTCTCTCTCGCTCTGGCCAGTTCAATCCGGCTGCCATTGACTTTTACAGGAGCTTATTTTAACCTGATCCGTCCATTCAGCCAACCCAAATGGCTCATGTCTGCTTTGATGGTGTATCTTTGCTGTTTTCCCCTAAAAACAGTAATATAATGGTACCATCTATCTATCTATCTATCTATCTATCTATCTATCTATCTATCTATCTATCTATCTATCTATCTATCTATCTATCTATCTATGTTATTTTCAAATTGTATAAACACATTCAAACTTTCTTTGTCTAGTTTGTTCATGTTGACCTGTGTGGTTAACCAAATTTGATTGATATTTTTAATAATGGTAATTTAAGTGAACACATCCTCTGAGAATTACACCTGATTGTTTTAGAAAAGGTTATGTAATGCTGATTAATTTTGTATTGTGCACAGCAATTACTGGTATGCCAACATACACATGAAACAATGATGATTTATGATCTAAATGTCACGTAACCCAGCAATGTGTCAATATATCACACACATGTCCTGCCAAACATCAACCAAAACTGAGGGGTCCCGAAGTTATAAAAAATGATAGATGAAACCACCTATCATTAGTGTCCTGACTAATGTGACACTTGGATATGATTGCAATGTGGCAGCAACATTTCTGCTGCATCTGTAGTTGCAGAGGCTGCACTAATGTGTGAGTGAGATACCAGATGTCCACCGTTCAGCTTAGACTGAATACAGCATACAGCAGTAGTCACTGTAATCCAGACAGCAGACATATGTCAAAAAGCTGCAGGCTTCAGATACATTTCAGACTTTGCAAACAGTCACTGCAGAGAGTTGATGACAGCTTGTGGTTTGGCCGCAGAACAGAACGCTTCCAAACCAGCTCTCAGATGCCTTTTAACATGCCTCTTAAATGTGAATGATGAGTTTGTGTCAAACAAACTCTAACAGACAAACAGCAAGACAGATAGAGATACGTTAAATACATCTATAGCTCTTTTGCACACAAGGTGAAGGGGAAGTGAATTGCATAGGGTGGAAGGGAACGGAAACCTCCGACAACCACAGGTCCATGAGAAAAGAGCCCACAAAGGTGTGATGGAAGCTTGAATCTGAAACACCTTGGATGGGTTCATGTAGCACCGGCCTGTGACATGTTACACTTCAGTATGACCCATCTGAAAACACGCCACTGCAGGATATGACAGACAGGATAGTTACAAGATGGTATTTGTTGCAGTCAATAGCTGACATGTCAAGTTTGAGTGATAAAGATGCCCTAGGGTTATTTGAAATTAATATTGAACTCAAACTAGCACATTCAGAAGAAATTATAAGAGAAAAACATAATTGCACGTACTTACACCGTATTGTACCCAGTAGTGAACAGAATAGCTAAATAACAAAAGTTAGTGTTTAATTTATATTTATTATATCAGCTGATTCATTAATCAAATAATGAAAACATAAAAATGTGATAAAAGCAATATATTGAACTGCTAACATTCAAAAACAACCAGAATTCACCAAAGCAAAAATGATTGCGTCACATTCTTTAGAACAGACCTAAGAAATGAGGATATGACTACAATTAGTTATGAAATAATTTGTGATAACAGATTAAAGATTTTTTTTTTTTTTTTTTCAGTTCTTGGAAATTACATGATTCTTTTGAACAAGTATTTTGAATTAGACCTAGCCCACAAACAGGTCAAAAATAGAAATGTGAAATTTCTTTGTTTCAGTGGGTTGTAACAAATACACAAGCCTTCTAAAGTTTGGGGTCAGTTAGATTATTATTATTTAAGGAAATTATTGTATTCAGCAAAGACACATTAGAAGTGAGCAAAAGTGACAGTAAATACATTTATAATGTTGGAAAAGATATTTTAATTTCAAATAAATACTGTTCTTTTGAACTTTATATACATTAAATAATCCTGAAATAAATATTAAAGCAACTGTATGTAGTTTTATGTATTTATGCGACTTTGGAGCCCCCTACAGTGAGTGGAATTCACTTTTGGAACTATACCACTGTCTGACTGATCCACACTCCGGAACAGAAGGGGGCAGTAATGCACTAATAAGATGGATGCCAACCGCCGTTAAAAAAATAAGTCGTCGCTGCCATAAAGCAATCCAATCATTTTAGCAAACTTACAGACCTTCAGAACAGACATTTGGGAAGCAAACAGAAGCTATTTGCGTACCCATCAGAATGATTTTGTGACTGATATTTAGGTAAGGTATGTACTGTTTCTTTAAGCAGCACAACTGCTTTTAACTTTGATATTAAAAAGAAATGTTTCTTGACCTCAAATCAGCGTATTAGAATGATTTCTGAAGGATCATGTGACTCTAAAGACTGGAGTAATGATGCTAAAAAATTTGGCTTTGCCATCATAGGAATAAATTACACTTTAAAGTCTTTTCGATTAGAAAACAGTTTAAACTATAATAATATTCTACAATATTACTGTTTTTACTGTATTTTCGATCAAATAAATGCAGGCTTGCTGAGCAAGGCTATAAGCCAAGATGGCTTTGAGGTCAAAACCAGTTCCACCGACTGGTGCTTTTAAAGCTGCTGGTTTTAACTGGATTGTCCAGCAAGGACTCTGCTTGGGAGGAGTTGAGAATATCTTAACACAGATAGTGAGGAAAAAAACCCCATCTCCTTCCTCTCCGATGCTCTCATATCTTAAAACAGGAAATGACACGAGTCGGCACATGTCACAAGAACAAACTTTCTGTCTTAGATATGATTGAGGCCTACAGCTCCTTATGCTCTTCGCTGAGCATGAGAGATCGTTTCAAAATAACAAAGCGCAGCCTCATTCACACAGTGGTGCTGCATGCAAACAGAGGCGCCAGTGACGCACTTCACCGAGACAATGATCTCCACACGGCGGGAAAGGGAAGGAATTGCCTGTGAAAATGCTGTGCTAGCACTGCTGCCTACATGGAAAGTTTAAACAAATGAAAGACTAAAGAAAGTGCAGTTTCATTAGTGTGAATGCTTATTTATGTGGTTCTCTCCAGAGAGAGCTGGAGCTTCAGTAAGATGTCTGTAAGAAATCAGTCTTCTGTGAGAAATTAATACTAAAGTGTAGTTACAGTTTCACATTGAGTGGATCTTATTCAGACAGGCCTTATAGACAATTTCAGTGTGTGTTTTTCTTGCAAATATTTGGTAAAAAATACAGAGCAAATGAACCTTGACAAACACAGTAACTAAAGCTAATTTTAAACTGAAACATATGTTTGCCTAATACAAAAATTAAAGGAAACGTTCACCCAAAAATTTAAATTTGCTGAAAATGTATACTCTCAGACCATTCAAGATGTAGATGATTTTGTTTCTTCATCAGAACAGATTTGGAGAAATAGCATTCCATCACATGCTCACCAATGAATCCTCTGCAGTGAATGGGTGCCGTCAGAATGAAACTCCAAACAGCTGATAAAAACATCACAATAAACCACAAGTAATTCAGACAACTCCAGTCCATAATTTTTCCTATAATTTGTCAGTTGATTTTGATATGAGTGGACAAACATGTTATTGTGACTCATATTTTGGCCAGAAGCAATAGCTTAAAGTTAAAACATTTTACTGATGGATTTGTTTCTTACAAACACGCAACTTTTCACTTTACAAGACATTAACTGATGGACTGGAGTGGCGTGGATTACTTGTGGATTATTGTGATGTTATTATCAGCTGTTTGGACTCTCATTCTGACGGCACCCATTCACTCCGGAGGATCCATTGGTAAGCAAGTGATGGAATGCTATTTCTCCAAATCTGTTCTAATGAAGAAACAAACTCATCTACATCCTTTATAGCATGAGGGTGAGCACATTTTCATCCAATTTAAATTTTTGGGTGATCTATTTCTTTCAAGACTCCATTTACTAATGCACTGTGTTGCCTTTATTGTGGTTTTGTCTGAGCATGTGGTAAAAGCTCCCATTAAAGACACATCACACACTTATTTTACTGATGACTGAGGGCTGCTACCTGCAGATTTCTTAAATGCCTGACTTGGTTCAGTCAACAGTGTTATGCACTGAATCATGAGGCCGTGAGGGCAGCTGGTGGTTGTGGATTGGATGTCAGAGCGGGTGATAATCTTCTTTGGCTATCTCTGATTTTATGTACCTCTGTGTGTTCTCAATCCTGTTGTTGTCCTTTAACTGCACATTTTACCTGCACTCTGATGGCACAACCTCCTGAAGATGTTTATGTTTTCTCGAAAACAGCTCTGCATGATTGAAATGCAGCAGGTGTTAAAGATGCTGTAAGCAATTTAAGCAATTTTGCAGATGCAACCACATGCCCACACTTTACACAGACATGTAAGCAAAACCAACTTTTTTTTTTTTAGTATATATAGGTCATTGTGATTGCTCATAATACCAGGTTCAGTAATATCTTCAGTATCCTTTACTTGTTCCCACAAGTAATACAAGTAATATCTTCAGTATCCTTAGTATCCTTTCCTTGTTCCCACAAGAAAAAGTGAAAGAAGTCAAATATTTTTTCTCTTGTATACCTTCTCATGAACCAGATGCCCTGAAGTATACCTGCACTGCTGATCTCAGCACTCATACTTAAAAACATACCAGCAGCAACAGAAAGTGAAAGCGGTTGTTCCTCTTTTGCAGCAGGAGTAATCGAGAGAACATATTGTTCTGCTGTGAAGCAGCGGGCAGGTGTTACGTGCACAGAGCCAGGCGGGATGGGGGGAGGAGGAGGGTTCAGCTTCACACCTGTGTGAATGACACAAAGCAGAGCAGGTTTATTTCAGGGCAAAAAAACAAACCGACTCGAACCAGATATCCTATCACCGAGCATCAGCTCCTTTCTCACATCACACAGAATTTGTGTACTCTCACAAGATAACAATACGTCAGAGATGTACATGCACCTGCACTCATGCCAGGAGATGCTTGCTTGAATATGTTTTTTTTAGCATTATTTTTTATTTATTTATACAGAACATGTGTATTGAGGGTATAATTTGTAACCTTTAAGCAACCCAGCTAAGAAACAGATGTTCTGAGAACATTTTCCTAAAGTTCCTATTAAGTAATTAAAGGGTCAAAGACGAAAAGGGGTTTTCAAGCATCAAAACAATAAAGTGTTTATGCAGCTTTATTTTTTTTCCCTGCATTAGAATGTGTCCTGTTTAAGTTTTTTTTCTGAGCATAATATAATGACTATCATACAAATTTAATTTGATTTACAGAAAAAAAACCTGTCATTCAATTATATTCCAGAATCATAATGGCATTAAAAGACTCTATTTTAGGATCACAGTGCAGGCCCAAAATACTAATTGTCATTTTAAATCTTTACCAATATTTGCACTATCCTTCAAACCACTAGGTTTTATCCATTTGTCAGCAATACGTTTTTAATCATTGAAAATTTAATAAAATTTAGTTTGATCAAATATTATTTTATATATTTTAATAAGTACAATAAGTACAGTATAAGTATGTTGTATGGATCAAATGTTTCAGCACTCAGCGATATTATTTCTCGGAGGAAGGATGAGTGCCGAAATGTTTTATCATATCTGCTTTTTGTATAATAATAATAAAAAAAAATCTACAAATCATCAAGAAGTACACAAGTGAGTGTGGATCCTGCATTTTTCATTTGAAGTCATAACGATTTTTGTTGATCTATGCACCCAAGTATCATTTTATCATTTTTATTTACATAAATACACACTCAATGACGATGGAACATTATTTCATTATTTCTTTGACTCTAGACATTATTTCTGAATGTGCTCTGAATGTTCAAAACTTGCAATTTAAAAAAAATTAATAAATGTTGTTTTTTCTCTTTGTTATGCAAATGTTAAGGCAATATTCATTCAGTTACTTTTGAATGTCCTCTGAACATTCTGAAACAAGTAGTACAATTTTAAAAATGTTAGATGAATGTCCAACTGAAATGTTTTAGAAGAAAAACATTCTATGAATGATGAATGAATAATGTTTTTGTGCAAACGTTATTAAGACCGGATAACTTTGCATGAATATTCTGTTAACATAAATGGAAGAATGTTTGTTCATAACTTTGAGAAAACATTGTCAGAAGTTCTGATTTGCTTCCCTGTTTGCAGGGAAGTCTTTTGCGTGGAGGCATAAAACTTCTGATGTTCACCTTTTTGAGGTGGGGTTGTTCCATTCTGTTATGGGATGACCTTTTTGTGCCAGTTACTGAGCTGTTCTCTGTCTGGCAATCATCTTACCCTTTTTTCCCCTCATCCAAATATGCTTTTAATGTCTTTAATCACTCCTAAATAATTATCTGACAAGCAACCAAAGGTCGAGGCCATGACTGGTGCATCAGTATTTTGCTTTGTATATAAACACACTCATTTTGCACAAATGCAGTCAGTTGCACATAAATGCAGTTTTCACCATCCTGAGCTATCACAGAAGACCGGTCAGATGGCACCAGAATAACTGGTCTGTTTTTCTTGGCTTTGGGAGAGATTGGCCAGAGCCCAGGATCTCCTGTGGCGTCATGATTTGGAATTGTGTACACACAACATCTGCCTTTCCTTCTTTCTCAGCGAGAAAACAAGCGAGAAGCCACATGAGCGCATGTGGTCTTTAACCTTCTGCCACAAGAAAAACATCTCCACATGATTATCACTGCAGCGGCCCTGTGAAGTCACACGTCCCTCTGATGTCTGGATAAATACGCCTTCTGAAGGAGCTTTTATGTGACCTCACATAAAGTGTTTATAAAAAACAAAAAAAAAAATATCAGTTTAAATGTATATTAGACATTAAAATTAGACATTAAAATACCTCACGCACCATCACCTGCACGGTTGCATCACACATTGTCTTCTTTATCCAATGAGAATGCAGCAGCATTGAGGGGGCGTGTCTAGAATCACGCCACCACTGAGCTGACAGAACAGGTATTTGGGGAGGAGCTCAAGCAGTGTAAGATGTACTGTACTTACTGTAACTCAGTTTTTCCACCACGTAACACAATGAATCAGTAGGATAGACTAATAATAGTCCTTTTAAGTACTTGACAACCATTAATTACATCTTAAATTGAACAACGAACAAAAATCATATATTTAAACAGTTTGTTATTAGATTTAATCTGAATAAAATAATCACTATATTTATTTTAAAATGTAATAATTTGGAAGATGGTTTTATCCAAAGACTCTTTATTATAAATAATATGTTTTTTTTAATCATAGATAGATAAATAGATATAGTAATCGAATGTATTGAAATATAATTATAAAATATTATATATTAATATAATATTAAATATTATATATTTTATATATTATTAAATGTGTATGCATACTGTATATTAATAATTATAATAATTTAATATTATATTATTATATATATTCCAGGACATATACAATATAGTTTAATCTCTTTCTACAGGACAAATCAACCTTTCTAACTAAAGCATCTGTGTAACACAATTCTATAACCTTTACAATAGGCAGATTAAGAAGCTGTCAGAGTTTTGTCAGTGACTTCCTCTATCTCAGAGCAGTACGTAGTATAATTACCTCTTACAATAGTAACTTTGAAACCTCTGAAGGCTGTCTTCCCTAAATTAATCACACAAATGACAATAAAAAACCCCCACCCACCCTCAACAGTGTTGAAGGCAGCACCCATCTGCCGGTCTAAACTAGATAACTCCAGCCTCAGCAGCATCGCAGTAGTTCCTCATCTGCTTTTGTTCAGAATGAGCCAATCGAAGCCAGTCATACCTCCCCCACAGATGCATTACAAAGCAGCGCACAGCAACACTCTATAAAACAGTTTTAGGAAAAGTAAAACATAGTAGTGAGCTTCAAATGACAGGAGGAACACATCTATACTCAGAAGATATTTTAAATTATATATATATATATATATATATATATATATATATATATATATATATATATATATATATATATATATATATATATATATATATATATATATATATATATATATATATATAGGAAGAGAGGGCCCTGGTAATCATGGGGGCCCATCAGGACTGCCTATGCATAGGGCCCGGGATCTTGTGCAGCGCCCCTGTATAGTTATATAGTTATAGTTATTTTAGTTAGTACACAACATCACAACTGTCTAGCGAAACACAAGCTAGTCCAGATGTTCCAGGCATTCGAGGGTCCTGAGACTGTCACAAGTAGGCTAATGAAATGAATGGACTGTCACATGACCAGCACCATCCAATAGGAACAGTCTTGCTTCATGGGATACACAGACTCTGCTCTACAAAACTCAGGCAGTGGTCTGTCCCCGTGTGCACTAGTACTATCATAACTCAGACGTTATGCTTTCTTTTTCGAGATCATGAGAAATCATGTACTTTCCGAAACCTCTTCCTTGAGTCGGCGTGCATGCAAGAGATCAGCTTGAGATCATGAAAATTGTGCAAAAGCTGAGTTGCCAGCAACCGCTCACACCTCGTATGAGTAATGATTAGTGAGTCTGTGAACAATTCTGTTGTTTTTTAATAGGACACCTATCAACAGTCAACGGTTGCCCAGAGGTAATCTTTGTTGTCACGGTAACAGACTGTTCAGTTCCAAGTGCTCTAAATAAAATGAGCAAGTTCAGCCAAAACATGAAAACATGTGCTGCTGCATTCCACGTTAATGATGAAATCCTGAAAGTGTGTTTTGCATGTTTTTTTTTCTTTCTTTTTTTTTATTTTCTTTTTGTATGGGCACTTTTTGCAAGTAAGCATGGTTCCATGGTGGATTTGTTTTTCCTGGGTCAAAAAGCCAAAAAAGTACACAAGTATGCACAAGCATGGAGTCAGTATGTCAGATTAAGTAATTCTTTACCCTATGAGTTTTTCTATTAAATTGATTAGTACAGCTCATGCACTTCACAAGATTAATCTGTTCAACTTTAAGTTTCAGTCTATTACGGTGTTGTTGCGTGACCTTAAGACCTTTCAAGCTCAAACCCAGACCCCCTCTTGAGACCAGACAAAAACATTTTGTGCTCATCAGAGGAAGTCGTTAGGGAGCCACCCATTTTACTTCCCTAAACATGATGCTGTGAGGATTTTGCCACCAGTCATGATAATACAGCGAGAGAATACTAATATTCTATATTAAATTAATTACATTGCGCTGTGAATGTGACAAAACCATGTGCAAAGTTTTAAAGAGTTTCTTTCACTTTTTGTTGCAGTTCAAGTTAGAAAGGATGGTGGCGGCGTGGTGTAGGGCGTCCTCTATTGGTGGTTGACTGTAATCACCAAATTGAGGATTAAAAACTTATTTTGGTTTTGTTAACAATTTGCTGTTTAAATATTATCAATAATAATGATATTTATTAATAGCAACAGAAAGTAAAAAATTAATAAAAGGCACTCTTATGTCACCAGAGTTTTGATTACTTCAATACTGAATCAATTTCAATATTTATTGCTATGTATGACGATCGGTAAATCGATTTAAATTTTTATCATCAGTTTATTTTGCATTTACATTTATAAAACTACTACTACTTCTACTACTACTAATACTACTACTACAATAATAATAATAATAATAATACAGCCATCATAATTTAATTGATATACATATTAGATAAACTGTCATATACAATCTCTTTATTTTGTATTAGTTATATTTTATATATATATATATATATATATATATATATATATATATATATATATATATATATATATATATATATATATATATATATATACACACACGCACGCACACATGTAAATCAGCACACACACACACACACACACAGACACACACACATATATATATATATATATATATATATTATAAAATTATATCAATTTATAATTGACAATAGATTATATATAATATTTAAGTAATATTTGTTCAATATTATTAACCACACATCATTAATAAATGCTCCCATCAATTAAGACCGCCCATTCCTGGCCCAGCCCGCCAATCAAACAGGCTCAAATGCAGGTCGGTTTCCAAACAACCAATCACCAATAACGTTATCCTGACGCTCAGACATTCACAGCCAATCGGAAACGTTTCCTCGACAATCAACTAGCAACGCGCTGTTTTGTGTTTTCGGGTATTAGCTGATTAGCTCGACTGGAGAAGCCGAACTGTAATCTCGTTGGTCTGGTTTGGGTTTCAATATCAGTTATTTATTGCCAAACTGCAAAAATGAGCCTGTCTCTAAGGTAATTATGGTGTGTGGTCGATAAAGATTTTATTTAGAGACCAGCTGTTGGTGTGTGTAGCATTACTAGCCGGTGCATGTGAACTGTTGACACTGTAATTTTTATTATTAAGTAAAATAATAAATCAGTAAAATAATAACACGTATTATAAATAGATTAAAAACTATAACTCATATTGCCTTCCAAAGAAGAGCAACACGTATTTACTTAATTATTTTGCTATAAAAACCTGCAGTTTTGTGTATCATATGCATGTTCTGTGGGACCTCAAAATGTTGTCAAGGGAGACAGATAGCGTGCGCGTGCGTGTGTGTGTGATTGAATGAATGGTATCTGAACTAATGGAAGATCAGAATGAAGGTGACTGATTTCCATACATGTGCTTGAAGGACTGACCTAACTGTTGATAAGAATAAAAGGAAGAAGAGGAGAGAACTTACTGAGGAGCAGAAGGATGAAATCAAGGAAGCGTTCGAGCTCTTCGACACAGACAAGGATAAAGAAATTGATTATCACGAATTAAAGGTAAAGATCGCATTTTACAAACAGAACACACATGTGCAGTGACGATTCATCAGTTTAAAAGTTCAAATCTTGAAGGAATAATTGACCCCAAAAATGAAAATTTGCTGAAATATGTACTCGCCCTCAGGCCCCACAAGAATTTAATCTTAAATCCAAATCTTAGTCCAAAACTTGTATCACTTGCAGTTAACTGTAATACAACATTATTTATAAATAAGCAAAAAAGTTCTATGAATAATTATATAAATAATTAATTAAAATATTTTAACTTGCATATTTAGTCTTATTTTTTAGTTAAAATCGTTAATTTGTTTTATTTACAATTATTTATGAATAACTGTAAGACTAATTAAAGAGGATGATAAAGCACAGTTTCTCAAAACAATTAAACATTATTTAATATTGTTAGGGTTGTAGTGACTTTGTGTTCTTCTTATGGGAAGGTTAACTGTAAACTGTAACATCCTGTATTAATTTTGTTCAGTAAACAATTGAAAATGAATCGTAGTAGCTCAAAAATACGGATATTTAAAATCTGTGTTCCAGGTGGCGATGAGAGCTCTGGGTTTTGAGGTGAAGAAAGTAGACGTGTTAAAGATCCTGAAGGACTATGACAGAGAAGGAACTGGGAAAATAACTTTGGAAGATTTCAAAGAAGTGGGTAAGTTGAGTTCGGTACTCACTTATAGGTCTAGACAATAGCTATGTTTCCACCAACATATTTTTATGTGAATTTTGGGATGATGAAAACGTCAAGATGTGAAGACATAGATAAGAAAACATGTCAATAAACTACGATGGAAACACATTTACCTAATATATTCCTTGATACGCAACAAAAAACTCAGTCTGCATTCAGTCTGTCACCAAAATAATTTGGTATAATTATCTACCAGATGAATAACAAATGCTGTCATGTTTTTCATCTGCACGCTCTGAGGTGCAAATAATTTATTACGTAGGAATAAAAGAGCCACAAGATGAATAATTTATGCTGACTTTGCGCCAGTTTCCCAGGAAGTGACGATTTTGTTATTTTGAACACATGCAATGGAAACGGTGATTTATTTGCAATATTTAAATTTTCCGCATAAGTTAAATATGCAACTTTGGATGGAAACATCTGCTTATCAGATATGATTTTGCTGAAATCAGGAGCAGATTCCATGTTAGCTTGAAGTTCATTAACTTTTGTAAACCAAGTGATATCATTTTCTTAAAGTGACGGACATGATATTGGAGCGAGACCCAAAAGAGGAAATTCTGAAGGCGTTTAAACTTTTCGATGATGATGAAACGGGAAAGATAAGCCTGAGAAACCTGCGGCGTGTCGCTCGTGAACTGGGCGAAGACATGAGTGACGAAGACCTGCGAGCCATGATTGATGAATTTGACACGGATGGGGACGGAGAGAGTAAGTTGCTGCATTTTTATCTAGGGAGAGGGAAAAAAGTGCTATTTTTATTGCCTCTGATGAATGGAAGTAATTACTGTGCTTTTCCCAGTTGGCCCAGAGTGCTTTTCTCAATTAAGGCACAGCAAATTAATGTATTGCAGCCAACAAAAATGGGAACAGTGGAAATGAAGGCTGAGTTGAAAGCTGTTTGTGTGTCCTTTGGCGTTGTGAAGAGCTATATGTAATTTAATCAGCAAAATATTAATAATTGTCTGTGCTGGGAGTAAGTAGGTTAAAAGCAAAGTGAATTTAAGTGATCACATTTGTTCTTTGACTCTTTCAGTTAATCAAGAGGAGTTCATCTCCATCATGACCGGCGACTCGTGAGCAGCTGTGACTCAAAGAAAATGTGTGCTGAAGATTTGGCTGCACATACACTGTGAAGAGCCAATCGATCTGACAGACTGACTTTATTCATGAGCAGTAAACCACATTTCCGATGTATGGAACGGTAGGTGCGATGGGTGCTGAAATTCTGGACAGACGCTTGAACTGAACTGGACGTGAAGGACAAATGACATTTTAGGTCATGAATAGGTTGGTTAGATTTTTATTGGGATACTTTGTATTTTATCATTGCAAATGTGTTATGTCTTGAGTATTAATAGTTTGTGTTGTAGTTGTGCATTTTGCATTTGAAATAACATTCCAAAGTACTATTTATTGTAAATACACAGTAAAAAAAAAAAAAAAAACATTATTTCCGTTTGTCTCTTTGACTAAAGCGCAGCGTCATCATCACAGCCATGTTATTTTTCATGGAGAGCATGGGATAAAACAATGCTAAATGCATATATTATATTAAATTATACTGCGATTGCATATTAATTTAGCTGATCCATTTCTAAACTGATTCCAGGCAATGCAGCTAATTTTTTCAGAAATAGTATAGGATAGCAGTTTTTTTTTTTTTATGTTAAGTTGACGTTGCAGTATTATTATTATTATTATTATTATTATTATTATTATTATTATATGTATAATATTATAAAAACTAATATAATTATATTTAGAGTAAATTAATTAATAATATATTGAATTTCACATAAAAGCAATGTATATGTGATTTAACTTTTTAAAAATTTTATTATTCCTTTTTTCTTCCATTCTTTTGTTGGTTTAAAAGGGGATTTTTTTCAGTCTTGGCCAATAGAGGGAGACATTATTCAAAGAAAAGTTCTGCCTTTGTATTCACTGGGTTTTCAAAAAGACTGCAGTTGGATTTTATTATAGTCTGGGGAAAAGAGAGATTTCTGTTCAAAAAGACCAAAACTTTTAACACTCCAAAAATTATAGTCCTTAATAATACACCTTAACAAAAAAATTAGTATGAATATAATACCATCAAAGTCAAGGAAACTCAAAAAAACAAAAAAAATTCACATCTGTGGCAGATTTTGTGTGACGCAAACTCTTTTTCAAAAAAATCTCTTTCAAAGAGTTGCTCAGGTTCATTGGAAAAGTTTGACATCTATAAAAGTTTAGATCCTGGGCCAGATGTCTGCCTGTGTGGAATCGATTCAGCTGTCAAAACGATGTGACGGTGAGATGACAGGAAGGCTTTAAATGGCTGAATGTGTTGAGCATCACCTCTTATAACGCTATCCAAGATGAAACATGTGACCGCAGCTCTGCAGAGGCTGACATCGATGACTCCAGCCGTATCTGTGCTGCTGTGACGATAATTTGGTCAGTGTGTCTCTGTCTTGAAGCAGAGGTGGCACCGCATGAGGTAATGACAATCACCTACACACAACATCAGCACAGAAATGGTTGTCATGGATACGGTTCAGCAGATCACTATAAAACCATGTGTGGTAACCTGCTGCATTTAACCAACAAATCAGGCCAAAGAGATGAGCAATGTTTGATTAATGCCAGATCAAACAGATCAAATAAGCATGATTTTTTTTTTTCCCGCACATGACAGTGTTATCTATATAAAAGAGGGGAAAAATATTTTTTTAATAACTTTTTTGTTTTATTATTTTTATGATTTAAAAAAAAAAAAAATTATATGGATTTTTTTTAACTAGATTGAAATATATATATGTATATATATGTATATATGTATGTATATTTAAATACATTCTCAGTGCTTCATTATTTTATTTGAGATAATTTAGAAATGAAAGTGTATATAGTTCACCCAAAAATATTTTGTCAATATTTTCTTGCCCTAAAGTCACCCCAAAGCATTTATCTTTCTTCTAACAATATTTTTTTAAAAACACATTTAAGAATTAAGTCTTGCATTTGCATATTCAAGCAACTAACATCACAATCAGTTATGAGAATCAAGAACCAATGCTGTTTGCTTTAACTGACATTAAACCAGGCACAATAAACCTTAATGTATTAATAATAGTAAAAAAAATTTATATAAATAAGCATGAATGAGATTTGCAAGATTTTCATTCCCCACATATAGTTTTATATGGCTTCAGAAAACCTGGAACATTGCCTACAAGTTGTTTGAACAATTTTAAAATGAATAACTGCATTGTAATTGTATACAATTATAATGAAATCCACTGTATGTCTCTGTATTGTGTGTTTAGTAAGTGAAATATCACGTAGGAAACATGACTTTCCTGAAATCACACGTAGGAAAAACAATTCAGAGATATTTTGAGAATAGTGTTTATAAATAGCACCAAAAACTGTAACTAAAGTTCATCTAGAGCTGAAATCATCTGATGGCGAAATGTGGTCAAATGTCGTAATACGATACACGGAAAATCTCTGACGTGTTTTAAATGAAGGAAAACCGAGGTTAAAGGTCATCCTGTCATTAACATCAGGCCGTAGTGGCAGTAATGGCTTCCTTCTCAGTTGTCCACAGAATCTCCAGAGACCGGATCCTCTGTTTCGCTTTACAAACCAACCAAAAACCTTGAGTGGACCGCAGACGGTCATCAAAGTGCTCTTGTGACAAAACTACAGGTTGATTGTAGATTAGAATCACGGCACAATGCTCTCAGATGGTTGCGATCAGATGGATTAGTTTGCTTTGCTAATTATACAGAGCAGCCATTCAATAAAGAAGTCAATAGCACCGCCTAGGCGTTCGCCCTCTAATTTTGGCTTTCAGGGTCCCGTAACGACTGTAATTTGGAGCATATTTAACTTTGGTGTATCTTAAGTCGAAGCCACACGATCATGGCCTACTCGTAAAAATTTCAAAACCTTCTAAGACATTTCCCCCACACATGGTAATTTAAACTTGGAGGGAACCGTTTGTTAAAAAGACTGGCGTATCCATCCATTTTAAGTTTATTTATAGAGTGTATACAATCCAATTACTATCGCTCGAACACAAGCTCATCCGTTTTAGAAGCGCATATGAACACCACAGATTTCTCCAGTGAATAAAACTGCATTTTTGAGGGCGACATTTTGGCCCGGTGATGTCCGTCTTCCTTGTTATGCATTGCGTCTGTTCTGCTGAGCAAGGAAATCTGGACCTCAGGGCGAGGTTTTTCGTGACCTTCAGCATTTAAGGGTTTTCTTTGGCTATGATTGGTCCACAAAGGGTCAGCTGACTGCTGAAAGCGGCTCATCATGTCTAACAGGCTGTAGGTCAAGATAAGGGATGTCTTCTGTCCCTGAGCTCTATGGGAAGAGATGCCGGGATCTGTCACCTCAGCCGTTCTCACGAACTGGGCTTTGCCCGTGGGGGCTTGGAGAGCTGACTTCACTGGGAGTTTGTGAGACTGTCACAGCTACGTCTTCATTTTTGTTGGTTGGTTTGGTTGTTGAGGGAATACAGTCTTATGTTGGTTGGCAAGAGCTGAAACCCAAGTGTATTTCCAGGCGCGCTGCTCATTAGCACCTACAGCAGGATATATAAAAGGCGATGAGATAATCAACAACCAGGTTTATGGTATTAGAAAATGAGCATAGACTCAATTTCAGGTCTTTGAGTCTCTACTTGTTTGACGATTTGAATCAGATGTCAAAAATGGGGACAAAGCTTATCATCAATACTAAACTACTAAAGACATCATTTTTTTTCCCCCACATATTTTTTGGAGGGCACTTAGTTCTATAAAAACCACTAGGGTTAATCAGGACTAGGGTAATTTTAATTTTATTAATTAATTTATTAAATTAATTATTGATATACATTTTAACATTTTTTTTTTTTTTTTATCGTTTCATAAGTTTTATATATATATCTTAATGACCCCAAATTATCTGCTTAAAATAGCATGTCAAGCTAACCCTACTGCACACGTGTCAATGCGGTTGAATTGTTTTATGGGCAAATGTTAAAGAGGAAATCAGACTCTGACAAATCATTGCTTCATATGTAGTTGAGTCAACAAGCATGATTATTGGAAATATTTCAACATTTTCCCCCCTTCTAGTTTTTTCCCATGTTGTGGTTGCAATCTAGATGATGTCTCAGATGTCTGTGAATAACATATTCCATATGCATAGAACTTTGACCGTAGATGATCAAGCTTAAATGAGTGATTTGGGGGCCCCGTCTTGTCACTTTTGAGAGATTAACATAAATGTATTAAATAACACTGTATTGAGTGTGAATATAACACATGCTGTTTATTCTAGTAATTGCAGCTTCGTGTATTTTATTTGCTTCATGTATTAAATTCGGTATTATAATTTAATTCTCCTAGTACGGTACAGAAAACTATTCAACTACAACTGTTTTCAACATTAATAATAATAATAATATTGTTTCTAGAGCAGCATATTAGAATGATTTCTGAAGGATCATGTGACATTGGAGTAGACTGGAGTAATATTGCTGAAAATTCAGCTTTGCATCAGAAATAAATGACATTTTTAAATATATTGAAATAGAAAATAGTTAGTTTATATTGTAATAGTATTTCACAATTTAAAATTTTCATAAACATTAAAAATCCTTAATTATTTCAGACTTTCAACTGCCAGTATGTTTTTAGCTAGATATTTTGAATAATACTTTGACCCAGTACTCATATTTTCAATGCTTTTTACATCCCTAATGAAATTTCTATTAATGCATATTTATTTTGGTTTTTAGGCTTTGAATGAGCAGTGCTTGTTAGGACCCGCTGTCTTCTATAATAGGGACGTTGAACGTGTGTTTCAACTCCAGTGAAGCTGAGAGCCGCCCACTTCTACTTAATCTCTCTCTCTCTCTCTCTCTCTCCCCTGCCCGGCCTCGTACCCATCCACTAATGTGTCTGGCCTTTTCTAAACCTGCTCAAGGTCAGATCCAATGTTGATTGTAAAATGCTGCATCTGATGATTACTGGGGGATTAAGGCGGGAGAAAATAGACAGATGATGAGCGTTGCGATTGAGACGGGGGTAAAGCAGAGCGGGTGGGCAGCACACAAGTTATATGCCTTTGGAGCTGGCACATGCTCAGCTGTTGGAGACTGGACCGGTTTTCCAGCCAACGTGTGAGTCATTCAGTAGAGATGCACCAGAAATAAACAGCCTCTCTGTTCTTCCTGGTTACAGGCCGGTCCTGCTCCCTCATGTGGTTTCTGTTCGGGGTGCTGGTGGTCTGGTGGGGTCTGAACGGGGAAGCCTTGATGTGAAAAACAGGAGCACGGCAGCATTTTGGGGTTTGAAAGATGTCATATTTAGGCAGGGCAGCTGACCCATTTTAATATCATGTGTTTGGACTGCTGAACCGAAAGTGTTCGCCGCCTTTTTGAGGCCAAGAAATGTGTATTCAAGCCAAAAATAGTGCACACCAGAGTGACCGATATCCTAAAAGTCAACATGAAACCAAAATGGACCCTCTTTACTCTCTTAAAACACATTCCTGGTCTTATTGTGAACAAAAATAAATAAAGAAAGAAAAATAAAAAGATTTGTCTTCACAATCTTTCACTTGCTCACATTCTAAAGACGACTCTCCTTGTTGGCTTACTCCTTTTTTGTACACCCACTTAATTCCAAATCCTAGCCTATAATATAATAAATCTAATAATAAATCATCTAAAATAACCAAAATTATTATATAATTTGTTTAATATACAGTATGTATTATATAGAATCTATATATATCTAAATTTCAGCAATTATATTAGTTATATATTAATTATATAATGTTAAAATTACAGCATAAATATATTGTACTTGTATAAATAAATTATATTTGTATTTAATTTCTCTAAATATTTTAATGTATAAAATGTGATGTATTATGTATATTTTTATAATTTGTCATTTTTAGCATAAATATAAAATGCATACTTGTTAACAATGCATGCTAAAAATTACATTAATTATAAAAATCACATCAATAAATATAAGCAAAATTGCATTAATTATATATTAACTATAAACAATGAATTAAGTTTGTATTCCAGATGCCAGCGAGCAGTGTTTTTTGAGCGGCACAAGCGTGGAAGCTGTCCACGGGATTGTGGCGCCACTGCGTGACTGTGGTTAGACAGCCTGACCGCTCTGATTTCTCTGAGCCAGGATAACAATATTTCATATATATACTTGCCATCGCGGTGGCACCCTTTAAAAAGACATATTGTCTTAAGAACAATCGCCACCCACTATAGACTGCAGTCTTGCTGTGAGGAGCCAAAGGAGTGGGCTCCGTTTCACAAACTTTTCAGCTACAGAAAAGGCAGCCGTCCCATCAGCAGAATAACAACACTCCCACTGGGGAAATGGGAAATGGGGCTTTTGGAGTGCTTTAACTTGTATGAACTCTGCCATGCTATTGTCTGCTAATCTGAAATGGCCAACGTGGAATCTGTTCCACGAAATCTACTTTTTTGATCATGGAAATTTGGCTATACTCTAGCTAAAATGGGTGTTTTACAGACAATCAGAATTGTTTTCTTTTGCATTATAAGCCTAGATGACCTGGTATATTGAATGTGAACACAATGACTCCAAAAGTAGGTGGACATATACACTACTGTTCAAAAGTTAGCCATCTGTAAGAGTTTTTAATATGTTTTTGAAAGAAGTCTCTTATGCTCACCAAAGCTGCATTTATTTGATTAAAAACACAGTAAAAACAGTAATATTTAAATTAATTGTTTTCATTGTGATCATATTTTAAAATATAACTTATTCATGTGATGCAAAACTGAATTTTCAGCATCATTACTCCAGTCTTTGGTGTCACATGATCCTTCAGAAATTATTTTAATATGCTGATTTGCTGCTCAAGAAACATTTCTTATTACAATTTATGTTGAAAACAGTTGTGCTGTTTAATATTTTTGTGGAAACCTTTATACATTTTTGTTTATCAAAAGTATGGGAGCTTGTTTCCTCCACAGGATGAAAAAATTTAAAAAGTAATCAATTTTCTGATCTCACCATTCTGGAACTTTTATCACATTATCAACTCAAAGTTCTGTCTTTGCTCACAATTGAGTTTACATCTCGCAAGTCTGTTTTTGGTTTTTATAAATATATTTTTTTATTTTATCAACTCAATAATATTATTATATAAATATATTAAATATATATATATATAAATTCTTGCAATTGCGAGATAACATCTCGCAAATCAGACTTTTTTCTTTATTGCATGAAAAAATATTTCCTTTTATCCTGTGGCAGAAAAAAAACAGCATTTATTTAATACAATAATATTCTATTACATTATAAATGTATGTCTATTCTATTAAATTTTTTATTTAATTTAATGCATCCTAGCTGAATACATGTACTGATTTATTTTGAAACTAATGAACAGTTTCTAAGTCACACGTAAAAATTTTTATTTAATTTCATGAGATAACAAAATGTCATTTATTTTAAGTGAAATATTTCACATAAGACATTCATTTTAAGTTTAAATCTTTTAAGACCTGTCGCTTAAAAGTTATTGCAAAATTAGTTAACAGAACTTAGTTTTGTGAAAAGCTTTCCTTTGCAGATCTGCTTGGTTTGATGTTTTATAACGCAATGACATTTATATGTTATGTGGCTTAAGTGTCCAAACACTTTTTGGGGTCATTGTATATCACTCCAGTTGTGACCCTTGACCTCGCATTGCTGGGTGATGTCAGTCATGCTGTCTTTCAGTAGAGGTCACCATTTATTCAGATCCATTCTTTCCTCATGTCCGTGTGTCCTGCAGAACAAGGGTAACACCATGTGAAGCGTGTTTATGTTTGTGTCATACAGGCCCTGGGTGTTGGTTTACGGCTATGTAAAGGTTTACAGATAAGACTAGGAATGCAAAGATCAGCTCACTGATGAAAAAAAAACTCCATTGCCCGAGGCTGTACATAAATTTTACATTTGCACCACTGTTCTCACAACACTGCTCTCCATTCAGTTCTAAAGAAAAGAGTAACTAACTAAGCACCGTAAAACTGGTCATAATTCTCTTCACACTCATATGGCTGATTTGATCTGGGAGTAACAAAGAATTAAGCAGACATATATGTATATTATTATTATATTATATGTATTAATTTAAGCTTTTATTTGATTTCAAGAATTTCCTCTATTATTTCTTCATCAATGTCAAGTGTATACACTAATAAATCTTGAAAGAAAAATACAATAATAAATAACTTTTCTCAGTTGGATGCTATCCCTCATTAAATTGTGCTCTGGGAGGGAACAGGACCTCTTCCCAAATTAACCAGCGCAGTCTGGAGCTGATGGGAAAAGCCATTATGCGACACAAACAGCATATAAAACGGCAAGTTTCAATGTTCTTTGTTGCTCGATAAAACATTACATTCCAAGAAATAATTATGTGAAATGGCTCAATTTAGAGAGATAATTACTTATTCTTCGACTTCCAATTTTAGAGCGGAACATGCAAAACAAAAGAAAATACTGTACATCAGGCCGCAACGGCTCGAAATGAAAATGTTCCATCTCAGATGAAAACCTTTCTATGTCCTTCTCCCATCATCTACGCATACTGTACAAACGTATTTGAATTATTCAAATCTTGCCCTTACCATGACAGAGATTTAAATAGTTAACAGTTAAACAGCAAACAAATGTTGCACGCTGATGACAAAAAACGAATTCAGGCCAAGCTTGATGACACAAGCTGATTATGATGTGGTCATGCTTGGGACGCAAACCAAACAAAGCCGTTTCTATAGCACATTCAAATAGTCTAATATGTTGAAAAACGTCACTGATTCTCTGTTGAACTTATCTGTCTGAAGCGGTCTATTTGTTAACAATCTCAAGAAGTGTCCAGGCTTTCTATCTGAACACCATGACCGTCTGGTGGCTGTCACTGAGGGCAAACCCTATCTATCGTAAACACTCAATACAGATAAGGTCCATTGTAAGCTGTCTGCTTCAAATCTGTGCGCTAACATTCTCACACTGTCAGATACGTGAAGGGTTTCCCACAGGTTTGTTAGCTTTTGAGATGATATGCCTCCTATTACAGTCAATTTGTTAAGCAACTAAAGACTGAAAACGGAAAAACTTTTGATTGGGTTGCTAAACGGCTAAAGATTGAATTTTTACAGTGAATATATTAATGCCTTGGGCATCCTTGTCTATTGAAACCTACTATAATTGCTGATACTTGGAGTTTAGCAATTAAAACTAATAAACTGTAAAATATATATATGGATATGTTTATAAGGATATGGATATAATGGAATGTGTCACTTGCAGTTTCTATGCAATTGCGTACTCATCATTGTGGCCAAGATGTCAAATGTGAACACAAGAGGAAGTAGTCCAGTGGAACATTAATGGCCTAATTGTATGTTTACAGATTACTGCATGCATCCTGCTTTACAGAGCACTGGTACACGTGTGTGTGTGTGTGTGTTGTCCTGGGGCAGGGTCACTTTAATGCCCTTGCTGAGGGCTGTCAGCCATTAGCTCAGCTATGTGACCATATGTGAACACTTGGCTCTTTGACATGCCAGTGACTGTGGCCTGCTCTCCAAAAGATGTACGGAGCGGTTTCCACTTTCCACTTCCAGTGTTTAAAGGCGCCAAACCATATCTGTGAATATCAGGTGCAATTGTTTGGGAACGGTCTGATAAAATGTATTTTTGGGGCTTGCTAATGCTTTCAACACTATTGTTATTGCTTATACTTAGGGTTAAGGATTTTTTTAAAACCCTTGGCTGCACATATTCTATATATAACCTTATAAATACATCCTGAAAAAGATTTTGCAGTGTAGAAACGATTTTCACAAAGAAATTGTTAGTAAGTTTTACAACTAATTACAAAGAATTGACAAGTAACACAATTACAAATCTAATTTTTAAGTAGAAAACCTGAAATAGTATTTTCTTGTAAAACATACTCCAATAATCTGTTTTATTAACTTTTTTACAGTAGTTAACTAAAACTAGAAACATTTTTGTCACTCGAAAAAACGTTAACTAAAATAAAATGTAAAAAATCTTACTTATTTTAAGCTAGTTGCCAAGACAGCATTTCTTATTTTCATTTTGTTTAGCTTATAAATAAGTACTTATTGAAGTATAAAGTAATTAAAATTGAAAAAAATATTAATCTTTAATAGTTAATATTAATTTTTAAATTTTCTAATACATTTTTTTTGTTAATATTTTTTATATGTTTTTATTTGTTATTGATCAGTAAATTTTAATGTAAAATATTGTGGGTGTTTGTGGCACTAATGGTTAGAGAGTTTGACTCCTAACCCTAAGGTTGTGGGTTTGAGTCTCGGGCTGGCAATACTAAGACTGAGATGCCCTTGAGCAAGGTACCAAACCGCCAACTGCTCCCCGGGCGCCACAGCATAAATGGCTGCTCACTGCTCCGGGTGTGTGTTCACGGTGTGTGTGTGTGTTCACTGCTGTGTGTGTGCACTTTGGATGGGTTAAATGCAGAGCATGAATTCCGAGTATGGGTCACCATACTTCGCTGTATGTCACGTCACTCACTCACTCAATTGTGTTTTCATTAACTGACATTAACAAAAATTAATAAATGCTGTAAAAATATACAGTATTGCTCATAGTTCATGTTAACTAATGTTAACAAATGTGACATTGTGAAGTGTTAAAAAACCCTAATAAAAATGTCAAAATCACACAAAATCACTAAAATTCAAATGAATACTGAAAATATTATTAAAAAATATTATTAAAAACTATAATAACATCTAAATGATATACTATGAGATGCTAAATATCTCACAAGACATTAAAATAACACAGTTTTTCAAACTGATTTATTTTTTCCAAAAAAATATAAAAATCTTTTTATTTATTTATTTATTTATTTTTTTTTACATATGCTACTTTAATGAACACATCAAATGCCACTGATCACAATGATCCAGTCCTTGAGCGGAAGCATTTCATGCGTCCACCAGCATGTATTGGTCCAGACATGAGCGCACCACCTGTTTCTGAGGTTTGTTACTACAGTACCTGTTGTTTCTGTTGACCCAGACTAACACTTCAAAGTCCTGCTTCACATTGCTGACATACTAGCCTGTACTTGCAAGGATTCTTACATGAATGCACTGCAGACAGCTGAGGCCAGTATAAACTTCATAATGGATCGACGTTGGCATTAGCTTAATTCTTCCAGAGGAACTGTGAATGCAGTTTGACAAATGCTAGCTGACATAATGACAATGGAAAATGCCTGTCATATGTTATCCTTTATTCTGGAACATTTGGAATACTTTTGATTGGTCAGTTGGTTCTGTGATCAGAATTTTTTTATTAGAAAATAACTTTATACACAACTGTTCCTGTGGCTCAGTGGTAGAGCATTGCGTTAGCAGTGCAAAAAGTTGTAGGTTCGATTCCTAGGGAACATGTTAGGTAAAAAATGTTAGCCTGAATGCACTGTAAGTCGCTTTGGATAAAAGTGTCTGCTAAATGTAAACTCAAATTAATATTTTATATCCATATTATCTTGTCACCTCTGACATGCTTTGTTAAATAAATTTTACTCACCAAGACTGCATTTATTTAAGCAAAAATACAGTAAAAACAGTAATACTTTGAAATGTTATTACAGTTCGAAATAAAGGTTTTGTCTGAATATATTTTAAAATGTTTTTAAAGCTGAATTTTCAGCATCATTGTTTTCAGTGTCACATGATCCTTCAGAAATCATTCAGATTCTCTCTAATTCTCTCATTCTTACAGACCCCAAACTTTTGAACGATTTTGACTGATTTAAACATAACTGCTTTATATTTTCTGTCCCACCATTGTCGCATCAATATGTATTTTTAACAGTATTATAAGTGCTAATTTCCCAATTTTCTTTCGTAGAACGAATCTGGCACAGATCTCATGAAAACGTCTGTGCTGAGATATGCTGAGAACTAAAGACGAAACAGGCGAGCACAGAGCCGTTAAGGAAGCCATCTGTACTCTGTAAGAGGAAATCAAGCCGTCGGATGATAAACAGTTGGAACGTGTCGGGAGGCTTGTTTATCTATACTATCAGAGAATGAGATGGGATGAAAAACCAGCACCTGTCACTCACTCTGATAGAGTCTGTCTCCCTGGAGAAGTGTCTGGAGCCCTGTGTGGTCTTCCTAATGGATGCTAACCAGTCTTTTCCTCGTCTGCGTGCTGTCTTTCTTTTTGCCAACAGTTGGTGTGAACTGGAAGCGCCAGAGGTTTGGTGAAAACACCAAATGACAACTTCCTTTTTCTTGGCAGATCTGAAAATGCACAACTTTCTGTGGCTTGTATATGTGTGATTAGTTTTAGTTTGTGTGCTCAGTAGGGATGCTGATACTAAAATATGAGTGATAATACTAAATGATATGAGTTAAAAGTAGGGATGCATAAAATATCAGTGCAATATTGATTATCAGATATTTTAAGTCATATCAGTATCAGTTGATATTAAACATTTATTAAATATTGCATTTCTCCATTTTTTTGCATTTAGATTACTCTTGATGCCATTTAAGGCACATTAAAGTACCACTTATAATTAAATATCACTGTTGTAATCTTTTGTAAATCTCAAAATGAATATTAATTTCTCACACTCTACATTATAATGCTGTCATGCCTAAATTTACTTGTAGCATTTAAAAATTGGTTTTAGTTCATTTTTAAAGTATTTATACAAAATACCATAGATTTTTAATGTTGGCTATTTATTGGTTAGGAAAATAATTATCTGCTTATCAGTATTGCCCAGAATTTTAATATTGATGTATTAATCTATTATATTTAATATTTAATAGTCATTTAGTAAGGAAAATTGCCAACAATAATTTTAATTATAGCAAAATAATAATTGTTTTCAAACAGATTTACTAAACGCTCCCCATATTTTATTGGTAGGTCATTTGAATATTACATGTATATTAATATAATTAATTTTTTTAAATAAAGGTCATGTCTTTTTTTTTTTTTTTTTTTTTTTTTTTTTTTTTTTTTTGGTCCATACAACCAGTGGTATATTGTTAGTATTGCAAAATAATAATTGTTTTTCAACAGGTTTCCTAAACATTCCCCCATATAATTTTTTTTTTTTTTGGTCCATACAGTCAGGTTTACAATTGTTAACTTAAACTATTAAACATTTCTGTTGATATAAATAAAGTTGAAATAAAATAAACTATAAATATTAGATCGAAAAAATATAAGCTTATTTCAGACAGCATTTCTAATCTTCATTATTTTCATAATTTTCTGCATTTTTGAAAACTAAAACTGAAATAATTAATTAATTAAATCTAAATAGTAGTATTTAAAATAAACTAATAAAATGACAAAGCACATAACAAAATGACTAAAAATTTAATACAATGAAAATTTAAAGTAAAAAATAAATAAAAGAAAAAGATTAATAAAAACTATAATAGCAGCTTGTATTAATAAATAAATAATGAAAATAATGTTTGTTCAAAACGTCTTGTTTTGTGCTCCACAGAAGAAAAAAAAAGAAAAGAAAATCATAAGGTTTGGACGGTATGAGGTGAGTAAATGCCTAGGTCAACAATTCCTTTAATACCCAATTATTTTAGCGATAACTGAAATTTCACTGCTTCCTGTTTTAACTACCAAAATTCTGCTATCTAGACTTACACTAGCGCTCAGTATCCTGTGGATGGAAGAATGGGAAATGTTCTGGACAGACTTTGTCACCATGAGATTGCATCAGTCACACAGTTGGAAAATTCTTTCACGGTTCCCTTCGATGCGTGAGTGGTTTTCATGTGCTCGGCTGTCACATGACGGTCATGATGGAGATAAATAAGGGAAACTTCAATCTAAGAATCTGTGAGAAAACCACAGTACATTTGTCATAATCATCTAGATTGCGACCTGTCCAGTCTAAATATGAAAGTATAGGGCTAAAGTAGATTCTGATGTAGCGGGGGCCCTTCGGCGTGGTCTGTGGTGAGAGCCGTTCGTTAGAGAGGCTCCGCTGCTGCAAATATCCACGTCGATGACTGTGACTGTGTGGTTTCTTAGTTTCGGATGATTCCAGTCTCAGGTGACACAGATCAGGCACTATTAAAGGATTCTTCCGACCACGGTTTGCTTTGGCGGAGGCCCTGACGTGAAGCATGAGGCTGGACATGCGTCTTTTCCACACCGTGGCACGGCTCCATTCATTTGTGCGCTGCTTCTTTGGATTGTGGTGGAAAATATCCTTCCTCTTTTGAAACTGAGACTCATACACATGAGCGAAACAACCATACGTACCTTATGTGATGTGTTCCAGAATGATGTCGGTGAAATGTGGTTTTATTTGTTCTCTACAGAAAATAAATCAACAGATGTTGTGGCGAAGTTCCAAAGACGTAGTTTACTTTAGAAGCTTAAACATTCTGAAAATTTGGACAGGATTTGTGGCGCTATTCTTTTAAAATGCATAAATTGGATGCATATTGTTTTAAATATATACAGTACACTCCTAAAAATAAAGGTTCCGAAAGGACACCCATGGTAGAAATGTTTACTTCCACAAAGAACCTTTCAGTGATCAGTTTTTAATTTTTTTCTTACAATTTTTAAATGGGAGTTTTCACAACAATACTCTTAAAAATAAGGGGCTTATCTGGTGATGTCATAGAAGAACCATTTTGGTTCTTCAAAGAACCTTTAAGTTAACAGTTTTTAAAAGAACCATTTTTTCATATTGTGAAAACCCTTTTCCATTATAAAGAACCTTTTGAGCAAAAGATGGCAAAGGTTCTTCATGAAACCACTGATGCCAATAGAGAACCTTTATTTTTAAGATGCCATAGAAGAACCATTTTGGGTTCTTCAAAGAACCTTTAAGTAAACAGTTCTTAAAAGAACCAGTTTTTCATATTGTGAAAACCCTTTTCCATTATAAAGAACCTTTTGAGCAAAGGATGGTAAAGGTTCTTCATTCAACCACTGATGCCAATAGAGAACCTTTATTTTTAAGATGCCATAGAAGAACCACTCTGGGTTCTGCAAACAACCTTTCAGTGAACAGTTCTTAAAAGGACCAGTTTTTCACAGTGTAAAGAACATCTAAAGAACCTTTCGATCAATTGAAAATTTTCCATGGATGTTGACGGTTCTTCATGGAACCAAAGATGCCAATAAAGTATACACTCTGAAAAATAAAGGTTACAAAAGGTGTTTTTTGCAGTAATGCCACAGAATATCCCTGTTTAGATCCCCTAAAGAACCGTTAAGTGAAAAGTTCTTAAAAGAACAATTTTTTCCCTTAGTGTGAAATAATTTTTAATAATCTGAAGAACGTTTTTCCAAATGTTCCATTGAGGTTGAAGGTTCTTCATGGAAGCTTTATTTTTCAGAGTGTATGTTGAGAAGTATGTTTGTTAGAGGTTGAATGTTGTCTGGGAAATGCTAGTGAGCTGTGTTAAAGTCTCCAGGGCATCTTAGCGCAGCAGGTGAAGCCCCCTCACAGCAGATAAGGAATCTCAGAAACATGTGACGGACTCCAGGCATGCGCGGCAGCTCCCCAGCAGGAGATTACTTTACACTCCATCATGGCTTTCACAGTAACTCAATCCACTGAACAGCAAAGACAAGCTCCTAAGTGCTGAGATATTAGTGCCTGCCAGTTCCCATCATGCACCGTTATCACAGATTCTGTGCAGAAGCTGCTTGCTGAGAATTAGCACTCGGTAGTGGTAGACTGAAACCAGGTTTGGACAGTCAAATGTCGATGATAAAATGATAAAACTTCTAGTTTTACACTTAAAAAACAGTTTGATTCAACATGAAGTGGTCCCTCTCATGCTGGAGGTCATGTTGATCACTAATCTTCTACTATTCGGTTACTTTTGGTTGCTGAATAAATTGAATGTGACAAGTATGACTGTAATTATTGCCAAAAATCTATGTTAAAAATCTGCTAATTTGTTTACAGTATGTTCTCTTACTCTAAAAACTGTAACAGGTCTGATGGGACATAATTTTACAATAACAATTTACAATTTTTTTCAGTGGAACATTAAGAAAATCCTGGCTGCTCATTTCCGTATGTATGAACCTTTAGAAAACTTTTATGTTGTTTTACTGTTGGTCATTTACTGTCATTTTCATACAAATAAGAAGTCAGAAATTCACTTTTTATGTTCCATGGAGGAATGAAATTCATACAGCTTTGGAAATGGTGTCAGAATTTTAATTTTCCTTGGGAACTGTTCCTTTTACACTTTTGTCTGAGGTTTGTTTCTTCCCGTCAGATAATTGAACCATTAATCGGGGGGCTGGAGATAAGGCCTTTAATCAGAACCACATTAGCAAGTACTTCCTGCTGTCATGCGGCCTCACGGATAGAGTCCTGCCCATCATCCAAGGATCATCAGGGGCCGTGACCCCTAGCTGTGATCCCTCAGGCCCTGGGTAATGGCTCCACTGCAGGATGGCCAGAAATCATGTAGTGTCCCACACCCCCCGATTCATCTGTGCAACATCAATCCACAGGGATTTCCTAAAAAAAAGGTGTCTTGTGTGCTTATTAAGACCAATGGAAATCCATTTTCCCTGCAGTATGTCTTAAAAACAATGTTTGAATTTGATTGAGGCTTATGCAAATTGATTTTCCTCATGAAATGCACTGGCATCCATGAGCCGGAAAAGATAAGGTTCTGTTTCATAAAGAAAATGTGTTTTATTTGTTTTGATTACCTGGTGGGTTCTCGGCGGACTTACTTTAGGCCACAGTTTACTCAGAGCCGAAGAAAGAATTGTGTGTGTTTCATATGATGAACACTGTCCAGATGTTTAAGATCCTGTCAAAACCACTTGGTGGAAAAGTGACGGGAATGAGCGAATGTTTACTTAGCACTTTCTGGAGGATGCCATTAGAAAAATTTAATTCGAATCAAATTACGATCTGGCACGTATATTCTTTCAGCACGGTTGTATTTAGCATATTAGTAGAGAGCAGCTTTTATAAATGACACAGTAAATGAACCGTGAAAAACCCATGAAATCCAGGACATGTGATGCAATCGAAATACTCACAAAGTACCTCAGGAACGCACACATCCTGTTAGCAGAGGTTCCATAATTTCGGGCTGTGCAAACACGTAGAAAGGAAAGAAAAGCACAAGTTGTCTGGGCTCTGAAAATGATGGGCTGAACTGACAGTGCATCATTTTATGCCATGAATATGAGTATTCAGCTGATGTCTCCAAATGAACTTTGAACAAAAAGCTATTGAGAACCAGGAATGAGGCTCTTCTAGGTAAATATAGACACTAGTCTCAATGCTTGTGCCTTTTATTTGTTGTAGTTTATTTGTTCACCACACTGGTTGCATGACTGCAATTATATATATATATATATATATATATATATATATATATATATATATATATATATATATATATATATATATATATATATATATATATATATATACACACACATATATAATTAACATTATTTATATATAAAACTAATACATTATATATAAAATATAATTAATTAAATATATAATATATAGTTTTTAGAAGCATCATTACAAAAGACATCTGAATGTTTTCTGAAGGATCATGTAACCTTAAATTACATTTTAAAGTATATTAAAATAGAAACTCATTATTTAAAATTGTAATTATATTTAACTGTGCCTTTGGATCAAATAAATGCTGCCTTGGTGAGTATAAGAGACTTATTTCAAAAACATTCAATAATAATACTGACCCCAAACTTTTGAATGGAAGTGTATAAATAAAGTAGACAAAATATTAAATGCATTCTGCCTATATATATATATATATATATATATATATATATATATATATATATATATATATATATATTTAGGCACCTGTTTTATGGAATGTCAAAACCATTTTATTGTCAACAAACAGTAGAGGAAACAGGTGAGCTGTTAATGCGAACTCTCTAGAGGCTATACTATTTATATTGAATCTGCAATGTAGTTTTTGCATTAATGTCTCATTGATCTGCCCTCAGATATCATCACTTCATCCTGTGGAGGAAAGAGCTGAGAGGCCCATCCTCTGAACACTTCCCAAGAGCCTGACTTGACTAAGTGGCGGGAACATTAACATTTTCAGCCGGGCCGCTGGGATATGCTTGGAAGAGCACAGTAGGAGAGGTGCAAAGCGAAGAAAAATAAGCTACGGCACTACCAATAAGTCACCCTTGAAAAGAACCAGATGTGTGCACAAAGATCCTTCGAAAATATTATCTTTGGAGGTAGAACTTCTCAGAACGCCTTTCTTCTCCCAACCCCCGCAAACTAACACTTGCTCACCGTACACTTTTCCCACTGCATGCATTCCGTTTGAATACTGTTGTTTTTATACAGTATCTCCAATAGCACTTCCCTCATATTTTTAGAGGACAAAAATGTAAATAAGGCCCATGGTGCTCATTGTATCTGCACTGCTGCACGGCATCTGGTTTTAAAACACACAGTGAGACTCTGTGTGTGTGGCTCAAGGCCCTGACAGGCTGAAGTCAGCTCACACCACAGCGTGTCGGGGAAACGGCACGGTTGTTCTCCTACACAGAGGCACCTCTATGGAAAGCCAAAAGGGCAAAAAAAAAAAAAAAAAAAACACAAACCTCAGGGCTTTTTTGAATAAAACTAGCCGGAGTCTCTTATGCAACCCTTTTTTCTGTGCCGACTAGAGCAGAAACACGCATGCAAATCTGTCAGCTAACTCGTTAGTATAATAACTCGAACATGTGGGCTTTTATTTGCACCATCCATCCTGCCGTAACAAAACAAAAAGCCTTTGAGCGATAAGTCGGCGGATAGAAGTACAGGGATGAAATACTGATGCTCGATTGCACCGCCAACAACAAAAACAACAAAAGGTTTGTGTTGGGAACTGCTTCCCTATAAATGTGTCACAATGTTGGAGCCCCTCCTGGGTGTGCCGGACATGGTGTTCCCACAAGATCTCTCTGGCTCGGGTGCTCTGTCATTAGGCCTTGCCACCGGTGCCACACGCCACTCCTAGTGCTGAGCGGAGGGAGCACAAGGCCAACGAGACACAGGTTTTGTTGCCAGAGCGTTTGAGCCTCCCCCATAACCGCTTCAGACACGTTTTACTGGAACTTCTGCTGTGGAGACAGACAATTGAGTTTCTCTATATTCCATGCGAGTTTGTTTAAATTATCTGTCTGCGTACATAGGTTGTGACCAGTCCAAAACCAATCCATCCAGTGTTGGGCGACTGCGTGGCATTTGGTGTTTTCAGATCAGCGTCAGCCTATCGATCAAATCAGACCGTGTTCCAGTAAATCTCAGGTGAATTTGTTTTACCTGTCATTTCCCAAAAGCCCTGCAACAGGGTTATAGGTTTTCACCCATCCATGTTAAGATGGCCACTGCGTGGGCAAATGTTTGTTATCTTTGGTTCCAGCTGGAGGTTCGGTGTCTCTCTGGGACTGGTCGATGTGCATACCAGGACAGACCAGCAGGGTCCTCCCATTACCACATGGTGACCAGGGATATGTTCCATAAGAGTCATGTGACCACTGGTGTCCTCTTTCCCAGTGTATCCCATTGCAAAAGATGTGAATGCAAACTTTACATTCATGGCGATTATGACAGTATGTTCAAAGCAAGCAATGCTGCAGAAATAATGCATGCTATTTTTAATCAGTCTACAGTACTGAATGAGTCATGTTTGGATGGATCTCTGGAAACCTGTCAAGAACTATTTCATCCCAAAATTAAAAGAGAAATATTTTATATATATATATATATATATATATATATATATATATATATATATATATATATATATATATATATATATATATATATATATTATAATATATATGTTAATGTGTAAAATCTTCTAATAACATTACTGTTGTTTATTGTGACGTCAATAAAAAAAAATTATATCTCTCCGATTTTCACTTGTATACTGCAAAAAAAAAAACATTACTTCACATTACTGTAATGTAAAATTATTATTTATAATGATAATAAAATGATATTGAAATTGTATTTAAACATCATGCTAGCAATTGCTTAATTTTGAATAATTTAGTAATAGTAAATAATTTATATATTTATAATAATTTGAGTAAATTATAGATCAAATTAAAATGTACTGTTACTGTAATGAGAATTTAATTGTTTATCACTGAGAATAATGGAAATTAGAAATCATATATTAAAAGTAAAATGTCCAGATACATTTTGATTATGCGAATTCATCCTGAAAATAACGTCATAATTGCAAAAAAAAAAAAAAAAAAAAAAAAAAAAAGGTATTCCTAAAACAGACCTCATTTTCTTTATGTAAAATAAAATAATAAAAAAAAAAATCCCTTCTTTTTTTTTTAAATGTATGGATTCATTTTAACCTGGGCATGTTTCTGTGAGACAGGGTCATTAAATGAAATAAACATTAACTGAAATAAAATAATATAAAAAAATAATAATAATATTTTATTTCAGCTAGTTGCCAAGACTTTTTTCATTTTTTAATTTCTTAAGTACTAAAAAACACCCTGAAACTAATAGCTATAACTTAACAAATATAGACATTGAAAATTATAATAATAAAATTTAAATTAAAACTATAATACTATAGTACTGTATGTCAACGAAAGTAAAATAACACTGCTTTGAGATTTACCTATTTGGCTACAGAGATGTCACTTCCCCAAGAACAGTATACTCTTGACCTGTCGAATACAAATTGAATTTCAACTAAATTAAATTAATCTGCATGAAAAACTGCAATATCTTTCTGTAAGAGGCAATAATCCTGGGCACTTGTGCCAAGGCCAACAGAGGCCTGCATGTCAGTGATACTTTCATCTAAATATACACGAGACTGACAGCAGCAGGTGAGAGGGGCCCTGCCAGACGCTGGCGCTGAACCATCACGCATACAGTGCAGGTCGTACCCAAGTGTCTATGTGCTCATGTGTGTGAGTGTGTATGTCCTTGTTGGGTGCGGGTGCGGTTGGGGCTGGGATGCCATCTCCCCTTCACTGTGGATCAAGATCTGAACTAAACGCAACCCAATTTTGGGTTTGTCTTCAAAGCCAGCTGGTCTGGCTTGATTTTCTTTAGCCTTTTTTGACACATTAACAATCTTTTTTTTTCTTTTTTTTTACAAAGACTGGCCCACAGCAGGTGCTGGAGGGTTGAGCTTCCTGGAGAAGAAAATTCTCGGACTGGTAAGTGACCAAAAACTGTCCAAATTGAACAATTGCTTGACGTTGAGGAAAAAAATGACGTGTCTGTGGTTGAACATAAGTCAATAAAGTGTGTGTGCTAGCATGACACGGTGTTTCAACACGTCTCGTTTGGGGAATGCGGACCTGAGAATAGAAATAGAAAGATACAAATTTAGAGAGGTAGGCTTTTTTTCGAGACATGGTTTGGCTTCGTAAATAGATATGTTTGTCTAGGAGATGAATGCAGGAGAGGTTTCGCCGTTGACTAATATTGTGTCAAGCTTGTTTACGGCTCCTTTTATGACAAAAAAAGCTTTGATGTGAATGTTGCTATCTTTGTCAGATAGTTTGAGGACTTTATCAAGCCACTATATGTTTAACCCTCATGTTATGGAGGATTTTCTTTTTCCCAAAAATGCAGTCAAAAAAAGACTGGCCTACCAAAAATTGCTTGTACATCTCTCATCATGCGATATTATTACCAAATATTGGTTGAAAATCTTTTTATCAACTTGTTTTTTTCAATTAGCATAGGTGTTGTATTTCTTTTTTGAACTGATTGATCATCGGCCTCATTGAACTGTGCTTATGCACCTCAGTTTTTGAGTGAACATTGCCGTTATTATCCACAAATAATGGTTTTTTTGTTTGTTGTTTTTTTTTACTTGAAACTGAGCCGCATAAGCTCAGCTCAGTGAAGCTGACAATCAACCAGTTAGAAAATAACCAAAAAGAAATACAAAGCCTGTGCTAACTTTAAGAAAATAAGCTGACAAAAAGATTGAATGCAAGATTTGGTGATAATACATTCTATATTATTACCAAATCTTGGATTCAGTCTTTTCGTCAACTCGTTTTCTGAGAGATTTACAAACAGGTCAGTCATTTTCGACAGGGAACACCAGTTTAAGTAATCTTTGTTTTATTTAAAAAAAAAAAATAATATACAGAATATTTTATATGTAAAGTTATTTCCAGTTTGTGTGTTTGATACAAGTGTACATAATATTGAAACAAAATGATAAATGTGTTAAAATTAGGATTGAATTAATGTGCACATCTGCCCAAGCGAATGTTCTTTACTGGTGCTAGATCCTCTTGTTTCTTTCTCTATAAAGGCCACAGCTGTAGGGTATCCACCAAGAGTGTTTGAGATAATGAAAGGCACATCAAGGGCATTTGAGGTGCCCACAAAACCAACGATTCCTGCCCACAACCACTGCAGCCTTCTCCTCTTACAGCTTCGGTTTCAAAACAAGACGCCTTGATAATGTTATCCTTATGTACTGAGTGTGAGTGTTTGCCCCAGTGTTTATACAGTTAGACTCTCTGTCTGTCTCGATGGTTGATGCTCTAAAAAAGCTGAATGTGTTCGAGGAGGAAGCACAAAATGACCCACTTTGGATGCTGAACGTCAATGCAGCAAGATTTGCATGTTCAGCTGCACCGTGCTCAGTTTTTACTGCATGAGTTTCTAGTTTGACTCTATAGTTGAAGGTGTATTAAGCTTGCGTATTTTAATAGAATGTTGTATTCTAATTGCATTGCTATATTTGTTAAAAACTTTGGATAAAAGAGTCTGCTAATTTAAGTAATATAAAGTAAAAAAGGCTGAGACATCAATTGCTTAAATTAAACATTACCTTTTTTATAAACCAAATTAACTAAATTATTTGAAAAACAGGGATAGGGTTTAATTTTGGGTATAATTTTATGTTTATGCATGTGTGTGTATATAATATATTAAAAAATATACATAATACTTACACAATACACAATTATATAATGTATAAATATAATATATGAAACAAGGCTTTTGTGATTTATTTGATAAACACCAAAAATGTTTTCTTATAATTCTTACTACTTTTACACTATATAAGTTATACGTATTTTATATTATATATATATATGTATATATATATATATGTGTATATATATATGTATATGTATGTGTGTGTGTGTGTGTGTGTGTGTGTTTGTTTGTGTTTAAACACTATATTTTGTTTTTTTGCGTGCATGTGTGTACACACACTCAATATATATACAAAATATATAAATTATATAACAAAAATATATAAAAACATGGCTTTTCACACACACACACACACACACAAAATAAATATACAAAATATATATAATTAATAAATATAATATTGGCTATTAAAACATATTATATACTTTAAAAATGTATTATATAGTTTAAAAATATTTATTTCTTATTTTGTCTTATTTTTATAAAAAAAAAATTTTTGGAGAAGGTGGAGTCTCAATGTGTAATTTGATCATTCTTTTTTCTTTTTGTTGTATTTAAAAATCTAAAAATGCTTTTGTACATAGGTTTTATGCAACATCATAAATACAATGTAACATTTTGGGCATAATGTAGTGAAATATGAGATATATATTTTTAAAAGTCATACCTGTAAGCATAGATATCAGTTTATGTAACATAATCTGGGTTGACATGCCTTTAAGGCAGGTTTATAGACATCAATGCCTGAGAACTCGTCAGGTGAGCAGCATAATGCAGCACGATTTGAAGTGAGTTTCGCACGCTAGGACTCCCCCAGTGAAACCAGAGTGTGAGCTACAACAATAGAAAGCATGTTTTCTGTATTCTGTATTATGAGTTGTGGATTACAGGTGTCTAGCCGTGAGCTCAGCGACATATGCAAACAACTAGATAAGCCCTCTGTGAATGGGTTAGACACAAATAGCCTGAGATTCTAACTAACAAGTCCTCTGGGATCACATTTAAATAATTTTGCAGCACAGTTACAACAAAATGGATTGAGCTTAAAGACTAGTACTTGACAGGGAACTTCATACAGTATTAAATAAATAGTTTTAGTAAAAATTAAAATTTGGTCAATATCTACTGACCCACATGTCATTCCCAATCTGTGTGAGTTCTTCCTTCAATCTGCTATTCAGTTAATACAGAAAGACACCTTAAAAATATTCACTTTGTCCAAAAAAAAGCACAAATATTTGTATTTTTAATTCAAATCTGTTATTTGCTTTAAAACAGAACTTGAAGTGTGCTTCAAAACAGACTATTTTATCTTTTGTCTGGGGACTAGCTGTCTGTCTTTCTCTTTTTTTATGACAGCAGGTAAAACGTGCAACTTCTGAGTTACTCATTTTCATATTTCATTTTCATCTGATTTTTATCAAGCACTAATGGAAATGTGTTGATCTTAGTCTACGTAGGCCTACACACTTAAGTTTTAAATACGGAAGTGAATCCCCTAAATTATAGTTTCGTGTTTGTAGGAACAGAACTTACTCCCAAAAGGACCATGACTAACACCAAACCACCGTCGACAAAGCCGTCGTATTTTGTTAATGTTTGGAAGGTTTGGAGAGCACGCTCTTTAACTGTTGCCATGTCCACTTATTAGATATAAGCGACGCAATTATGTGTCTTTGGGCTTGGCTCATAGAGCGATCCATTTTATAGAGTTAATAACCTAGCCTAAAGTAGGCAGGTGCAGATCGCGATATTTTGGCATGTTACTTATTTCCAAATGAATGCGTTTTTCTTTGGGCTTGGCTCATAGAGCGATCCATTTCCAAATGAATGTACAGTTCTCTTTGAATGACTTAGTTGATTATAGGCTTGCATAAAATGGCTGCCCACTTCTTATTTCACAGTGTGGTGTTTGTTAGCAAGCATATGCAGAGCACTAATTCTGAGTATGGGTCACCATACTTGGCTGAATGTCACGTCACTTTCACTTTCACTTGTGTGAAGATAATTGGTTGTGTGTAATAGTTAGTTTTGGCTTTACTAATGTAGGCCTACCTCGTTCCCTGTGATTTCTAGCACCGCAACTGATAGCCTACGCCTGGGATCTCCAACCCTGCTCCTGGAGAGCTACCGTCCTGCAGACTTCAGTTCCAACCCTGCTCCAACACACCTGTCTGTAATTATCAAGTAGCCCTGAACACCTCGATTAGCTGCTTCAGGTGTGTTTGATTGGGGTTGGAGCTGAAATGTGTAGGTCTGTAACTCTCCAGGTGCAGGGTTGGAGACCACTGGCTAGACGTTTAAATAAGTCATTAACAACTAGTTGTTCACTTCGGTTCCATACACACTACGTAAAAGTGTAAATGTGGTTTCTGTAAATGTGGTTATTACCGGAATTTTTCAGGAGTTGTAGAAGGCAGTTGTCACTCCCTTAAATGAGATGTGTGTGTCTAGAACAGGATTAAGCACTAAAACGTGATTGACAACCGAATTTAGTTGCAGTTTGTACTTGGCCTTAGAAAACACAAACAATTGCAAAATCCTAATAACCACCACCACCACAAGATTACACTCAAAGTTGCTAAACTCCACATGGAGGTTTTACCCTTACCAGCACTTGGCAGCTCCAATGAAAAACATGCCCCCCTCAGAGTGCCCATGATCCTTTGTGAGTGTCAGCATTAGTGGCCTGCCAGGAAAAGTGTTGGAAAGGTAAACGGTTTCAGTTTTCTGTATCTATTAAAACACGCACATAGCTTTTCTTGGAGAAGAGTGGTTAAACTCTGTTTCCGCCCTCTCCCTAATGCTCAGTTATAGAGATAAACTTTAAAAAGCATTAAACAGACCTGGTCTCAGCTGAATGAACAAATACATAAGCCCTCTGATCGAGCTGTTATGGTTATTGAAAGGATGTGTGACGAGTCTGGATTCATTGAGGTGTAATACTCCAACCCGCCACTAGTCTGCGCCGATGAGTCACACAGACACTCATCGATGCCGCACTGATGCGTTTGTTTACTGATTATTCCCCAGACTAATAACTAATTCATATTATTTGATGAATATTTCATTTTTCTAGGTGCCAAAAGAAGGACCTGAAAGCCTAAAAAACCCATTTGATGGAGACACAAAAGCAGTGAAGATTCAGAGGGAGAAGATAAAGTTGAAACAGAAGGTTGTGAGCAAGTGATTGGTAAGAATAATTAAAAAAAAGTCTATGTCAATAAATTACATTTGTCTTGTTTATTTTTTATATATAAATTATTCAATATATTTAATATTTGGTTGTATGTTTAAATTAAATAGTAAACATAATAATTAGACATTGTATTTTTTATTAATTTTGTCATTTAGTTTTATTATTTAGCCTAATTTAATATTTATTCTAAAATTATACCGTAAAGTTAACCAATAATAGTAATTATATGAACTTATAAATATAGGCTATAACAATTAAAGTATTGGTTGTAACAATTATTCATTATTGAATATCATGATATAGCATAATATTTGATTATTTAACATGTATTTATTTAATTGAATAAAAATAAATAATTAAAAATAAAAGATAGTTACAGAATAATTGGTAACTTTAAGTAGGCTATGGTAAGTTTCCCTTCAAATAACTGGACAAAATGAAAACTGATACGAACTCTTGAGTGCAATAATTAAAGACGCGACGCGACTGACGCTTTGGTGATTAAAGTAAGTAAGAGCGTTCTTTTAGGACGCGTCGCGTCACGCGCGTGCGGGTGTGAGTTACTGTACGCGTAAGACCCGCCCTCTTTACAAAGAGAGAGCGAGACAGAATGATTCTCTTCTCTTCTGTGTGACGAACAGACGCTCGTGAGGATCGTGTCAGTAAACTAGAGGAGATCTCAAACACCACTGGTGCACCCAGGATAACTCTGGACGTCTTCAGTTGTTTTTCTTGTTGTTTAAAAAACGCTTTTGCTTCCATCGCTGTCAAAACCAATGAGAGACGCGGAGTTCAGCGACCATTCTCACATTGACGCGCACATGAAGCGCTTTGACGCGGTTCTGGGTTTGAAGAGCGCGTGAAGAGTTCTGGACCCGTGCGTGACTGACCATTAACACCAGCGCATGCATGCTTTCTGGAGCTGACACCCTCATGCATTACAAAGTAAGTTGAACTGTCACAACTGGAAGCTTTGTGGTTAACAGAATAGTGCGACTAGTTAGTGTCGACTACCATAGTATAGTTTAACAATCAGTAGAATAGTGTAATATAGAGCAGTGGAAGTATAGAATAGTATAAGTAATATATTCTAGAATAGTACAGTTTAAAAAGTAATAGAATAGAAAATAATATACACTAGTATAAAAGAATGGTTTTACAAGTAATAGTAGTATAGTTGAAGTAATATATTATTATATACTATAATATAGTTTAAAAAGTAATTGAAAGCATAGAATAGAATCATTTACAAGAAATATTAGTCATATATACATAATAGTTTAAGTCATATAATATTATATACTAAAATTCTATAGTTTAAAAGTCATAGAATATGAAATAATAGTATATACTACTGTAGTATGGAACAGTATAAAAAGTAACTGTGATTTTAGAAATCCAAATATCTGCATTGGCGGTACTAATTTTGTATATATTTATTTTTTCATATTTTAAATGTTGTCTGGCATGCTTTATATAATACTAAACAAACAACTTTTCCAAAATGGTGTAATTATGTGAATAGCATCTCTATTTATACTCCGCTGGGGTAATTGGAAAACTGTAAACAAGTTATTTTATATGGCAGCGCTTACTGAAACTAATGGCTTTACAGTTATAACCTGGAATATCCAGGATGAGGTTCCCAGCAGTTTAGATGAGAGAAGTGCTCTCCGCTGGTGCTTGTGCAATAATAATGACCAAAGGGCAAAATGTGATCCAGGAAAGCCTAGTGCTCCTCCCTATACTTAATAACATTCATTGTGGCGTTTTTTTGTGGGAGTGTTTTAGTATGCACGTTGTTAATATTGAAAGAGAGGCAAGATCGAACAAATACGCATGATAGAGAGAAACTTTAGATAAGTTGAAATGCTTGTACACAAATGTGTGCCATGTGCTGACACTCTGCAATGTGCCTCTCAAAGTATGGCACACACTTCATCTGTTTATTGCCATCAGGAAACCATAAACCTGACGTGCGATTGCATTAGTTAGTGGTGAATGATGACAACTTAACAGCAATAAATGATGACAACAACAGCCACTGTGTTTTCATTCACACAGGCTGTGCACTTTATGGTGAGATGTTAATAAATAAATATAGTAAGTAAAGCTAACGTTGATGTGTTTTATCATTTGGAAAAGCTAATCACACAAAAACCTCTCGATTGAGATATTGTGAGAGGCCTGGTGATGATTTTAAAACTAGTTCAGGAGCTTCGTCGGTTTGTCGTATTAGGGAAAAACCAGCAGTTTCATGAAGGGCTTGACGGGATGAAGTTGTAATTGTGGTGTTAACAGCTAGTAGCAGCATTATGTAGACGAGCGGAGTCAGTATATGAGTTGTGTAGGTTATCCTGCTGGGTGGTCTGGGTGCTGGTCGGACCTCCATGGCACTTTCCTTGGTTTACTTCATTAGCCACTGAGTGAAATGCAGCTAAACCTCAAAAGTATGTCACCATCATCGTTCTTGAAAAAACAGCTGTGCTGTTTATACCTCCTTAATAAAGATATTAGAAAAAATATCATCAAATAAAAGCCAGGTTTACTTATGCAAACACACAAATATTATAATGACAAATTTCTAAACTATTTAGTATATATTTAAACAGTTTATAAGCATTATATACTGCATTTGTTTTTGCATATAAAGTGAGATATAAATATTCTATAAAAATATTATGGAAAATACATGAAATGTATAAATGTTATATAATATTTTTTTAAATTCAAAACAAAAAATTTAATATTTAACATTTTTAAAATATAAAATATATATTTAACAAAATTATTTTCAGTATATATTATTCTGTAAAATTTTTAAAAAGTCAATTTAAATATATTAATTCTTTTCATATTTTTTATTTTATGTGCATTATATAACACTAAAATAAGGTTTGCATTCAAAAAGTGTAAATATACTTATAATATACCTGTATGTTAATATATAGTTTATAAATATGACTAAATATTTTTTTTAAATATAAACTTTTTATAAAAAAACAGATTCTTATGGATTCATTGTAAATGAAGAAATCGAGTGTTCATTATTTTTGCACTCAACCTGGCTTTTAACCCTAGAAAAGCTCATAAATGAAACCTAAGCTTTCCTGGTCTGTGGCTTTGCTGATCTTGCTCTCAAAGCAGTTTTTCAGCACAGCTTGATTTTGCCACACACAAAAAAAAAACCTTCAGATTTTTTCCCCTGTCATGTAATCTATCTTTGTCACTGGTGTAAAATGCTCAATTCACTGCATTGCATCCTCCAGTGAGGAGGTTTCGCACAGAGAACTCTTTGTACGGTGGGCCGTATATAGCGTTAATCAGCAGCACCCCCCCCCTTGCTCGACACGTGCATCTGGGGATATTTTTAGTGGATCATGTGTTCATAGTTTAGAGTGAGGTTAGTTAAAGTATTTGAGATGTGATTCGTCGGCTCTGAGGTAACAGATACTGCGTCCACTGTAACACGGCACTGGAATCCTGTCCAGATATTCCCATTAACGGGATAGTCAGCCGTTTCATTGGGCTTCTGGTTCTGTCTGTCTACCTTTTGGAATGGGTTGTTATGACATCTGTACACTGACAGATTTCAAACAGTGCAAGAATCCCAAGCCAGGTGCCTCTCAAAGGACACATGGACATTCTTGACCTCCTGAGGTCTTACAGAAGTCCAGCTGATGAAGGACGGTTGCCGCCAAAGCTTGACAGCAGGAGATGAAGCCATTCTTTGTGTGTCTATAAATTTAATCACTTTGCTTGTGGATGCTGATTGGTCAATACAGCGTTCCACAAGTGCTAAAATACATGATTAACTGCTACAACAACACAGAAGTTTTAACCTTATCTATCAAGGGCTAGAGAAGATTTAGTATATTACCATATTAGCTTAAAGAGATACTCCACCCCAAAATGAAAATTTTGCTTCATATAACCAAGATTGCACATCTATGGGACAGTCACAGGCCTCCCGGTTATCATCCAAAATATCTTAAATTGTGTTCTGAAGACGAAGGGAGCTTTTACGGGTTTGGAACGACATGGGGGTAAGTGATTAATGACAACATTTTCATTTTGGGGTGGAGTATCCCTTTAATAAAACAATACTTAAATTAAAAGTTGTAGTATCTCCTGAAAAGCAAGAGAAAAGTTCACCCAAAACTGATGGTTTGTCCAAACCTTCTGTAGAGCACAGCATACAATGAAACTCAGTGGGGTCCAGTGATGTTTAGACTCCAGTGTTCGTCTAAATATTTTCTTTTCTGTTCCCTTTGAAAAGATTTGGCTCGACATGAGGGTGAGTAAATAATGACAGAACTCTTATTTTTGGTGAACTATCCCTTTAAGACTGTCTAGTCTGTGCTATATGGTGAATATCTCATGCCATATTGTTTAAATATAGCACTGACCTCAGCCAAAAACCTCAACTTTTCTCCATCCCCAAAATTACAGAGGTGCAATCCATGTTTGGTCGTACCAAACTTGCATGCTTGTGGTCTTTTTTAGGCTTGATCATGCTGCTCGAATCATGTAAGTTTGTTCTTTCATTATGTGTAAGAATTTTTCCACCAATTCCCACAATGAGGTTTACTTACAAAATGAGTGTCTAGAGAAGACCAGCATCTCTATTCTGCATTCGAAGTCACAGAAAGCATTGAGAGCGCTAAATTAAATAAAATATATTGGATTTCGAAGTTGCATGTCCTACAGCACCTCTGATTTGACACTTGTAAACAATGTTCGTCTCAGTTGTGATGAGCCATCGATTTCAGCCAATGCTTTTGTTGTTCAAGGTAAAAAGTTCATAATTTTATTTTTGATTCTGCTGCGCTTACATGTGCAGTATATTTGGTAGAGGAAGTCTGCGAGGGGGAGTTTGAGGGGGCCGTCGGGCTGAATACCTGCCGTCATCCTGGTTTGGTTTACAATGCTCCCGAGTTTCCACGTCACTTCCTCCCCATGAGATCATTCCCATGCTGCTGTAAACACCCACACCCAGACCTCCAGACCCCACTGCAAGATCAAATCCAATTCTTATGATGCAGATACTGTGTGAGATAAACAGATCTAGTGGAGCATATCCAGCCTGTAAACTTCAGGTGCCAGATTCATGAAAATCTTAAGAAAGAAGTTCAAACGTTTCTTAAGATAAATCCTTAAGAATGTTTCTATGTGCAGTTCTCTCTGCATTAAATTTTATTGTGTGCGGAAATTGTCGTGATTAAATAGTCGCAAAAAGTTGCTCATAATAATAACAATCATTGTTTACATTATCATCTCTTGTAGTACTAATATATAATGTTTCGCACAAGTCTCGCACATTCACAGAAAATAGCTTATTTCCACGCTGAAAAATAAGAGGGATATAGGATAGCATCACTATTACTGGTGCTCGTACTTAAGGTTAAGGATTTAAGCAAACCACCAAAATGAAATATTAATGTTCAGGGTGTAATTCAAAAGATCAGAGGTAGAAACGGCCACCTGCTTTCTTCAGGTCACTTACCTGCTGCATGAGAGCACGGTCCCATACACGCTGCCAGCGGCTCTGAGTGCCAGGAGCAGAGAGATCAGCCTACACTGTGAGACTCGCTCTGATGTCAGAGCCAACCAACTGCCAAGATCTGTTCTCCACGTCGGGCAGCCTGACAAAAACACTTAAGGATATCGATCACAGGTCCATGTCTAAGTCATGAACTGCTAACAGCAGGACAAGTATGCATTTACTCTCGACAAATAATATACAGTCTGCTTTGCCATATAAATTCACATTATATTTATTATTATTATTACTGATAGATTTTGCTAATGTAATAACTTTACATTATTGTTGTTAAAAATGTAAACCAGTGCTCAAAGGTTTGGGGCCTTTAAGATTTTTAAAAACCTTTAAAATAAGCCTCTTAGAATTTCTTATGATTACCAATGTCTTTCATTAATCTTTCCTAAATGTATGCGTCAAATCAGGTAGAATTAACTGGTTTTGCTAACAACTGAACATTTAAATTTTTTAACAGTGTATATTGTAAAAAAAAGATCAGAATTTTAATTTTTGATTTTAGCTAAGGTGTAGATTTTAAAGAGGACATATTGAGCAGCAGAGTATTAATGTCATGAATGCACTGCTTTTAAAATAATGTAACAGAAAACAGAAGTGATATCTTAGCATGTGGCTACGAATGGCCACAGAGTTTCAGTTGGCAGTGTGTATCGGTTAGCGGTGAAGCGCAAACGCGGCGCACACACACTGTGAGAACACAGCTGTGTGACACACATCTCCACAGCAAAAGGAAGCCATGCAAATGAGCAACCAACTATGAGCAAAGCACCAAAATGCCTTGTGCTCTCGCTGTCATAGTTTTGAGAGTTATTCTCCAGAATATTAACAGAATTGTTGCTAATAGCTTGATCGTAGCTGACAGTGATTGCAAGCTTAGCTTTTGTAATTAGGTCGCTGAAAGTCCTGCAAAGAGCTAGGACATAATTTGAGATTTTCCATTAATTTGGGCATATAAGGAAGTGTAGCATACCAGGCTAGGCTAAACATGATTTCTGAGAAAATGTCTTGAATTATAAACTAATAAACTATAAACTTTCTTAATTTGTTTTACCCCATTTGGCTTTTTTTTCATTTTAAGCATAAATGTAATATAATTCTGAGGTTTATGTTATAAAATGGTTTATATGTGCCAGTAAGCTTACTTAAAAGTGGATTTTATTTTAGTTTCATTGATATACTGTTAGTTAGCTAATATTTTGAATTCATTTTAAGTTTTGTTTTCTTTTTTCACTTAAATTTTTACAAAAAAAAATACTAGAAATGTCATAGTAGCTTTTAAAAATTATGTCTATATAGTTTTTGTTCATTTTTAATTTATTACTTTTTGTTTATTCACTCCAAGCTAAACTAAACAAAAATGAAAATGTTGCATTGGCAATTAGCTGAAATAAAAAGAAGTAAAAATATATACATACATACATATTTATAAATGTTTAACTGTATATATATTTTATAATTTTAGTTTAAGCACTAAGTTTTTATTTATTCATTCTTTTTATTTAAATATAATAACTCTGATTCACATTTAGTTAAATGTTTTAAGGGTGTATAGATAATTTAATTAATTTTTTTTTTTTACTGAATATGATTAACAGAATTATTTTTCTGGAGTGTGAGCCAAAGTCAGATCTGTCTAATCTCACGCGAAGCGGACAGCATCAACCTGGACTCACATGGCCCACGGCTGTTCAAGCACAGTGCTCCACCAGGAGCCGTGGGTTCAGGATATGGGAATGTAGCGGGGCGTCTGGGAGCTGGTCTCGTTCTGTGGTACGACTAACCTCCACAGCTCGTGTGCTCTCATTGAGAAAGACAGACGCTGTCTCCTCTTTGTCCTTGGGAAGTTTTGAGGCGAGCCGTAAGGGTGGGGTGGAGAGTGACTCGTCCCCATTCCAGCACTGATTGATACAGTCTCTTGGCGGCCACTGCTCTGAGCCGTAGCATGCTCCCTTGATAGACAGCAAAGAGATGTAGCAGTCCTCTTCATGAGATACAGCCAGGGATAGCTGGCAGAACGTATGTTCTTGAACATTTCGAGCATGTATTTGAAGGACACTGGGTTGAGGTTGGATGATTGGCAGTGTTTGCTTAGGCTCTATAACTACTGCTTATCCCTGGATAACCCCCTAAACTAAAGTATTAAGCACGGTTAGTGCTACATTCACAAATGAAATCATGAGTGTGCTATTACTTTCTAAGTCATTAGACAGTAAATCGAACAATGTGCTAAAGAAATCTTAGCAATTGCATAGTAATGCCCTATCAGCTACCAAAAGCACCCTAGCAACCACATAGCATTGTGCTAAAATTCACTCAGAATACCTCAGCAACTGCATAAAACACTTTAGCAACCACATATTGTAGCATTGTGCTTAAAACCACTCAAAACATCTTAGCAACTGCATAACTATACCTAAGCAACCAAATACTGTAGCATTGTGTGAAACCCATTCAGAACACCTTAGCAACCACATAATGTAGCATTGTGCCTAAAACCGCTCAGAACACTTTGGCAAACACATAGCACCACCCTAGCAATGACATACTGTAGCATTATGCTAAAATCTACTCAGAACACCTAAGCAACCACGTAACAACTTCCTAACAACCGCATACTGCAGCACTGTGCTTAAAACTACTCAGAACACCTTAGCAAGTGCATAACAACACTCTAGCAACTGGATACTGGAGCAGTGTGCTTAAAATCGCTTAGAACACTTTAGCAAACGGATAGCCGCACCCTAGCAATGACATACTGTAGCACTGTGCTTAACCTTTGCAACTGCACAGAAATGCTCTAGCAACCACAAGGATCACCCTAGAAATTGCTAGTAACGTAGTACATTACATAGTATGCTAAAATCTCTCAGAACACTTTAGCAACTGCAAAGCAACGCAATAACAACCGGCATGTAGTTTGCCTTCACCTGCAATATTCACAAAAATGAGTCTGTACTTCTCATTGAATGTGATTGGTTTAAACCCACGATGCAATGGAAATATTATTAGTTTTAACATTAGTTTTATCACAGCAAAGTTCACCAAGCCCTTTTGAACCATGCATGAGATTTGTTGGTACTTCCCATTTTCTGCATTGTGGAGCGGTTTATGGGAAGAGGCATCTTTTATTGTTTCTTCTCAATGATGTCACTTCCTTATGAGGCCTTCTGCGAAGATTTCCTGTCATTATGTCCATTTGTGCTAGCTGATGGGTGTTGTTTGCAGAGAGATGCTTCCTCCTTCGAGTCAGAGTCAGCTGTCTGACACCTCTGGGGTCTGCCAAGAGCTCTGAGGATCTGCTCTGACGTGCTTCGACAAGTTTCTTCGCTGCCTGGCACGTCTTCAGCATTTCAGATGCCCTGAAAGATGGTGATAATGAAGTTGTACAGGCTCCAATCTCAATTGTTAACTGACATTAGCCAAGTTGTGCCAGAGGCTGTCTCTAAATGCTTTTTCTTAGGGTTTTCTTTTGTTTATTTCTGTCTTTTTGAGGTCTTTATTAGCAGTCTTTATTTAAGGTCTTTATTACCATTTTGAGAACCCCTAACCTTAAAGGGATGGTTCAATAATGAAAAAGGTCATAATTTTCTCACTCTCAAGTTACTTAAAACCTGTGTAAGTTCTGTTGGGCACTGAGGAATTTTGGTAACCCAATAATTAAATGTAGCCATTGACTTCCATTGAATTTTTTTCATACTATGGAAATCAATGGGTACCGTTGCCAAAGTTTCCATTTATCATTACCGACATTCTTCAAAATATCTTCTTTTGTGCTAAGCTGAAGAAAGAAACTCATATAGGTTTGAAACAACTTTTTTTGGGTGAGCTGTCTCTGTGTATAACATCTTGCACTGTTTGTTCTTTGAATGTAAATGATGTACCTCAAATCAAAACTTGTTGAAGAGAGGTGTGCTATTGCTTTTCTAATTGATCCAACTTATCTAACTTATCCAACTCTTGTGGGACCTACACTGCAAAGAATACATATTTAACAAGAAAATACCTTTTAGCCTTTCTACTTCCAATTTTTATATTTAATTCAGTGAATTAATTACCATCGCATTGTAATTATGAAAATTGCAAGCCATTTCTGAGAGAAATTTTTTTATACTTCAATTTGTTCCCTAGTGAGGCCATATTTAGGGATCAGAATATCATTGAAATGTTAAAAACAAAAATAGTGCAGTATGTTCCTGAATACAAGTTGCTTTTTTAATAATATGAAACGTGCTGCGACTTATATAATGCAATGAACGTCAAGCACACATAAC